>NC_069503.1:324387587-324682587 GCF_027579735.1 Bombina bombina
GACTACTGACAGACTGGATTCTGAGTCATGGGGAAAGCAAAAGAATTGTCAAAGGATCTGCGGGAAAAGGTAATTGAATTGTATAAAAGAGGAAAGGAATATAAAAAGATATCAAAGGAATTGAGAATGCAAATCAGCAGTGTTAAAACTCTAATAAAGAAGTGGAAAATGAGGGGTTCTGTTCAAACCAAACCACGGTCAGGTAGACCAACTAAAATTTCAGCCACAACTGCCAGGAAAATTGTTCGGGATGCAAAGACAAACCCACAAATAACTTCAGGTGAAATACAGGACATGTGGTGTGGCTGTTTCAAGATGCACAATAAGGAGGCACTTGAAGAAAGATGGGCTGCATGGTCGAGTCACCAGAAGAAAGCCATTACTACGCAAACGCCACAAAGTATCCCACTTACAATACACCAAACAGCACAGAGACAA
Source organism: Bombina bombina (assembly GCF_027579735.1). Classification (NCBI taxonomy): domain Eukaryota; kingdom Metazoa; phylum Chordata; class Amphibia; order Anura; family Bombinatoridae; genus Bombina; species Bombina bombina. The sequence continues at coordinate 324,388,026 of NC_069503.1, forward strand.
GCCTCAAACCTTCTGGCATAAAGTAATGTTGAGTGATGCGACCAAAATTGAGCTTTTTGGCCACAACCATAAACGCTACATTTGGCGAGGAGTCAACAAGGCCTATGATGAAAGGTACACCATTCCTACTGTGAAACACGGAGGTGGATCGCTGATGTTTTGGGGATGTGTGAGCTACAAAGGCACAGAATTGATGGCAATATGAATGCAGTATGTTATCAAACAGAACGCCTCATTTTCAACTTCTTGATTAGAGTTTGAACACTGCTGATTTGCATTCTCAATTCCTTGGATATCTTTTTATATCCCTTTCCTGTTTTATACAGTTCCACTACCTTTTATCCACAGATCCTTTGACAATTATTTTTCTTTCCCCATGACTCAGAATCCAGAAACATCAGTGCAGCACTGGATAAAAGATGCAATGGTCTGTCAGGAGTCCAGAAACTCATTGACCTTTTATACACACAAACTAATTGCAAGCAAACAGATCACAGGTGAGGATGGTTACCTTTAATAGCCATTCAAACCCCTTTGTGTCAACTTGTGTGCATGTTATCAGGCCAAAATCACCAGGGGTCATTTGGGTAGTTTCTGTTGTCATTATGATTTAAAAAGAGTAAAAACAGATGATTGATAATAAATGGCTTCAGCCAAACACTAACCATGAGTGAAAGAAAAAATTTTGTGTTATCATTCATATTCTCTGAAAAATGGCCAAGAAATCATAAATTCTGCCAGGGTATGTAAACTTATGAGCACAACTGTATACACATACATACATACATACATACATATACATACATACATATACATATTTAGACATGTGTATGTATGTATCTCTATGTTAAAGCCCTTTGTATGCCTTTTTTTTTAAACACCTGAAACCTCATATCATTGAGCCTTATAGCATTTTAATGCAATTTGTATTAATAATTTTCATCAGATAGTGTTATTATTAGTGTAACTGTACTTTTAAATATATTTTTGATGTGTTTTGTGCAACTTTTTTTGTCTTGTATAACAGTTAAACAGAGCTTTAAAGTCGTGATAACCTGACGTGCATTAAATTCAATTGTGCTCAAGCAAAATTATTTACTTTCAACTCGTAATATGAGTGCTACTTCCAATGCGTGCAAAAACCTGCTATAAACCTCTCATCGCTCACATGCAACAGTTAGAGCCCCACTCATAATCTAGCCCACTTTGGGTAAATTTTCCCCTGAAATTCACATATAAAAATACATTTTAAAAGAGAAAAGCTTGCATTGTTTTCAACCTTTAAGCTCTCAATGGAAAAAAAAGACCTCAAAAACCTTATCATTCCTCTTTAACAGCTAGTTGAGTAGGCATTAATGGCCTAGTTTCCATTGAGGTTGTAAAGTGGTAAAAACATATATCTCCATTATAGTCTACAGAGAGTTTTTATGTTGCTACCAGTTTCCAAAATGTTCCACTTCAATTGAAACAAGGCCAATGTTTGAGGCTTAGGGCCCCATGTACTAACCGGCGTGCAGACACGCTTCTCAACTTGACAAGTTGTCCACATGCTTTCACTGCATTTGTTCATCTGTGGGGTCATATGCATCATTAAACACTTTGATGAGAGTCTGTCAATCACCCAGTGCTAGCGAGTTTCTCTTTGCCACCTCTAATTACCAGTGCTTCTTACACCAGTGCTTCTTACATTGTGGGAAGCAGACTTGCATGTGCAAACCTGCCCCGCAAAAGGATCCAGAGCAGCTTATGATGCTTCATACATGGAGCCCTTAGTTTCCATTGAGGTGCTAAAGTTTGGAAACTGGTGGTAAAAACATTTATCTCCATTAAAGTCTGTGGAGAATTGTTATGTTACTACCAGTTTTCAAACTTTACAACTTCAATGAAAACTAGACCAATGTTTTAACTGTTCACACCTTGAATGGAAAGTGGGTGTCAATTTTAGATTTTCGACTTTTATTAGGTTCTAAGTGACACATAATTGTATTCGGCAGCCGGCCCCCACTGCTTGTAATGGTTGAAAACACACCTTTGAAAACTGTTGGTAAGCATAATTCCTTCTGACATTATTTTGCAAACTCGCACAAACCCAGTTGTGTCTCAGTGGAAGTCTCCATCGAGGTGGTGACATTTGGAAACTGGTGGTAAAAATATTTATCTCCATTAAAGTCTATGAAGGATTATTATGTTGCCACCAGTTTCCAAAGTTTACCACCTCAATGGAAACTAAGCCTATATATTGTATCTACCTTCATTGCAGCCAATTAGAACTCTATGTAAATGAGTTTTGGCACTGCTCTAAGCAATTTCTATGTTGTATGTAGAAGATTCTGGATACTTTACATCATACTTAGATTACAACATGTTATATCCACCCAACATTTTCCTGAGGCTTTCCTGAATAGGGAGGAGAATAAATACTTGTTTTGCTAGTGGGTGCATAGTGAGGGGTACAGGACTGTAACTTGCCATGGGTAGGTCATGACATGACAGGACAAGGCATGTACTGGGTAGTGACAGGGCATTCCCTGAAAACAGAGACACTTGCCCTGGTCCAGAATCTGTGGGCAGAAACCTAACCTGTGGCAATCCTGCATGATCCAGGACAGTTTGGAGGTATGAAATTCAACTCAGAGTTTCTCAATGGAGCATGGACCAAGCACAATGTGTGCATCAAGAAATGTTTTTTTTTTTTTTTAAAGTAATCACATGCAAAATAAATAGCAAATAGATATTGAAATTTTGTTTCAATCTCCTTGAGTAATTAATTTATTGGCATCAATCAGTCTTATGTTGCTTTAAATGTTTATTTTTGAATATTGCATTCGATGTTTCAAGCATTACACTTAAAGATAGTTGTCTTTAAAAGAAACAGAATAATTAGCAAAAGCAAAAATGTACAAAAATTCTGGCATGTGATATATTCTTAACCTTAAAAAGGATGTCACATCATTCCATTTTGAAGAACAATGTTACTCTCTAATTTTTAACACCATAAAAATGATAAAACTTCTTTGAGCTGTTTTATTCCCTGGGAACTTCGCTAATGAAGAGATGTTTAAAACTTCAAAGGTACTACTTGCATAAAACTGTCATATGCTCATACAAAAACAAATTTGTATTTCCTACTTACATGACTCTCAGGCTTTAGTGATCTCAATTACATATGTAATGTACTGCACTTAAAGGAAAACATAATTAATTTCTTCTTCACAACTACATCATGCTAGCAGACAAACCCTTAAAATGTTTTAATTAAGAGACCTATAAAAATTATCACTAGTTTAAATTTTAACTCTCTCTCTCCCCCTCCCTCTCTCCCCCAGGTCCCCCTCCATCTCTACCCCCTCTCTCACTCCCCCTCTCTCTCTATCCTGTAAAGTTTGGTGGAGTAAGGATAATAGTTTAGGGCTGGTTTTAAGGGTTTGGGCTAGGTCCCTTAGTGATGGGTCATCTTAATGTTACAGGATACAAAGAGATTTTAAACAAGTGGATGCTTTGTGCCAATAGGGGGCTAGGTTACAAGTGGAGCACTAACAGAGGGGTTTATCGTGAAAGTTTGTGTGCATCAGGTTTTTAACTTGCATCAAAAGTTAAAAATAAACTCAATCGCTTGAGTGCAATTGAAGTTAACACGCATCGGATTAGCCCATATCAAAAATACATTACAAAGTACAGTTACACTTATAATAGCATTATCTAATAAAAATAATTAAAAAATATATATATAAATGTCTATATATGCATACGAAAAGAGAAGCACTTTACCAGGAACAAACAACAGCTCATCAGCTAGTTCTATTGCGATTTACCACCCAGGAGCAGCCTCTTTTAGACAAGTGTTCTTTTCACAGAGGAAAATTTTCCTGAAGTATATCAGTTTGATCCCGCCAAGTAAGTTCAGTCCAGCCCCCGAAATTACAGGCAATTCTCCTCTGAACAAGGAACATGACAACCCCAGATGATCTAAAAGAGGCTACTTCTGGGTGGTAAATTGTCATAGAACTAACTGATGAGCTGTTGTTTGTTCTTGGTAGAGCACTTCTCTCTTCATATGCAAATGAATATGACCCTGGGGAAATCTCCCTATGGGTGATTGGGGAAACTAGACATGGACTCCTTGCCCAGTGTGCTTAGGGGAATGTGGCTGCACCTCACTGACGAGGCCCATTGGAGGCCGAAAAGATCATCTGGGGTTGTCATGTTCCTTGTTCAGAGGAGTATTGCCTGGTATTTTGGTGCTGGACTGACCTTACTTGGCGGGATCAGACTGATGTACTGATGTACAGGAAAATTTTCCTCTGTGAAAAGCACACTGGTCTAAAAGAGGCTGCTTCCAGGTGGTAAATCGCTATAGAACTAGCTGATGAGCTGTTGTTCGTTCCTGGTAGAGCGCTTCTCTCTTCGTATGCAAATGTCTATATATGTCTACATATGTATTTATGTATATATATATATATATATATATATATATATATATATATATATATATATATATATGTATTTACAGATGTATACACACATATAGATACATAAATACATATATATATATCCAAATATATATACAGTATAAACAAAAAATATAAAATGCAGCACTTCCAATGCAAATAATAAATGTAGTGCATTGGATCCCTTAGCAGTTAAGTAGATGAAAACATGAAAAAAAAATAATTATGCAGTATTTATATTTAATTAAATGTTTACTGTGTACATACTCTAAATATTTCCCATTCCAATGTTCTGCACATAGCAGAATATATTCTATGTATTTTTAAATAGCTATTCCTATATATAATCATCTACAGTTGTAATCAAAATTATTCAGCCCCATTGGAAATCAGGTTTATTGTCAAAATTTACAGACTTTCAGCTGTTTGCAAAAAATCAAAGAAAAGTATTTGAAAAAGATCAACACAACAAATGCTTCAAGTGGTTTCCCCAAATTCAACTGCAAATGCAACTTTTAATGAATTTTGCAATCTCAAACTTATTCAACCCTGGAATAGAATCCCTCACAGCAGAACAAATATGTAAAACAGCACACCTGATGCAACTAATCAAGGGCTTCATTAGCTGCACCAGGTGTGCTTGAGCTAGAACACATGAAATACCTGAACTGGCGAGGGGTTTGTTGAGTGTCACGTTTGACTGCATGTTAGAAATATGGCTAGGTCAAAAGAATAGTCCAAAAGGTTGAGAAAAGATCATCAACCCTTCACAAACAAGGGACAGGCTACAATAAGTAAGCAAAGGCACTAAATGTAATAAATATATAAAGAAACTGTAAAAAGTACTTTTAATACAGCACTCTTGACTCAAAACCTTTAAATAAAATGTGGATGGCTACATTTAAGACATACCCCTCCATACTGGTAGAGATCAACACACAAACAATGGATATCAGCATCTAAGAATTTTATTACATCATAATAAGAGGGAAAATAAATAAACCCTTAAGCATATAATAGTTAGTGCACACACACAAAAAAAACTATTTACAAAAGTACACCTAAAGTGAACATATATAGAATAATATAAAAAACAGTTCCCTGAATAAAACTATTAAGTTGAAAAATAAATGTATTTTCCAAAAGAATTACCACACTGGATATCAGAGAATCCTTAATCACTCAATAATGGCCCAAAAGTGTAATTGTCAGAGTCCGCTGACAAGGTTTCTTCAGGTAGACTGGAAATACTAAAACATGGAATCCAATCCGTGGGTATAACAGTCCAGTTTTCAACTGGAGATACTATCCTGCAGAGGCAATAATTCTGGTAAAACAGAAGAAATTTGAAAAAATCAATAGTGATTTATTAGAAACTACGGCTACTTTAAATAATTGGGAGGAAAATTCTGAGTTTAAAGAACTCAATGATAAGATGAGAAATTAAGTTGTAAAAACACAATCAGAAATGAAGATTAGAAAGAAAAATAAATTTATAAGACAGCAATGACTACAAAAATAAAGAGGTCTATACATTTAATAGGACTAGACGTAATATTACTAAGGGTAGTCATGAAAGTGAAAGGTCCTCTACTCGTTTATCCCAACACTGACTCCCAGGTTTAGAAGGTCAAGATATGCCAAAAGGTCAAAGACAAGAAGGAGCAAGAAGAAAAACAAAAAGTATATAACAGACAAACAGGGACAGGCAGAATTATGCACTACGCAAATGCAATTAAATGATAAGTTAGTTATAAACCTCTCCTCCACACCCAGTTACGTGTACCTAGAAAAGGTCTATCCTTCTCTCCAACAAAGAAATTAGACAGATTTACAGCTGTTAAAGATCTACAATTTTTTTGCAAGGAAACTGATCTGTCATAAGTTGTTTCTTGGAGAAAATTATGAAACACCACTCCACACTGCACACTCCAAGGTCCCAGCAGTTGAGGCTATTGTTAAATTAGTGGAGAGAGACATTAAGACATTAAGTGACAACAAGATCATGTGGGACAATTTGCAACAGGATGAGAGACAAGCTATTTTTGAACTGCAAAATAATTCTGATATAACCATTAAATCCTCAGATAAAGGGGGCAATATAGTAATTTAAGACATGACAAAATACTATCAAGAATGTTGTAGACAATTGAATCACCCCCAACAATATCACAAATTAGATTATAATCTATTGAACACATTAATGTCTAAATTGGAAAAAAATATTGTTATGAGCTTTGAATGATAATGTTATTAATAAATCTGAATGTAATTATCTCCTACCCTCCCTTCCCAAAATTCCCATGTTTTACACAATTCCGAAAGTGCATAAGTCAGGAGTTGATTATCCCCCTGATCGACCCATTGTTGCGGGAATACAGGGCCCCTTAGAGAATATAGGTGAATATATAGATTATTTTTACAACCCTTTGATTCTAGCCTAAATTGTTTTGTACAAGACACTCCTGACTTATTAAGAAAAATTGAAGATATCACAGTACCATGTAATACACTTCTGGCTACAATACATGTAGAATCACTTTATTCAATTATACCACATGAGAGAGGGATGCAGGCTGTGCTTTTTTATTTAAATGAAAGGGGAACAGCTCTACAAAGCCATACTAACTTTTTAGTTGAGATATTACAGTTTGCACTAAAGCATAATTTCTTTGTCTTTGACAACAGGTATTATATCCAAACTAGAAGCACTACAATGGGGGCAAAATTTGCCCCATCCTATGCGTGCCTCTATTTGGGATTTTGGGAAACAAGATATGTTTTTGACATTGACCTCCCAGGTAAGCAGCAAGTCGTCATGTAACTTCGCTACATAGATGACGTGCTGCTTTTTTTGGAGGGTACTGAAAATCAGTTGAAAGAATTTGTATTTAGTCTTAACAATGAGGGGCTGAATCTCAGATTTACACTGAATTACACCAATGCTGAGATTCAGTTTGTAGATGTATGGATAAACTATTAACTAAAATCTATAGGAAACCTACATCTACAAACAGTCTACTTAGAGCTGACTGCCACCATCCTCGCTCTTTACTCACTGGAATTCCTGTTTCACAGTTTGTGAGGGCAAGGAGGAACTGCACAAGTGATATTGAATTCAAAAAGGAATATTGTCTACTGACAAAGAGATTCAAGGAATGAGTATATTCTATCAAGGTTATTAAAAAATGGGTTTTAAAAGGTCATCAATATTAGTCATACTGAGAGTCTTTACCGTACTCATCAAGTAAAATGCAACCAGAAAAGACAATAAGGTTCATTACTCAATACAATGAGAGTTGAAAAGAAATACTGAGTATATTAAAAAAGCATTGACCCATACTTCAAACAGACAAAGATTTGAAAAAAGTAATAGGGGATTTTTCATTAATGACGGCTAGGAGGGCTCCAAATTTAAGGGATAACCTGGTAAACAATTTTTATATCAGGCCATCAGTAAGATCTAATTGGTTACAAAAGGTCAAAAATGAACCAGGCTGTTACCCCTGTAAATGTTGCATAGCATGTAATTATATACAAAAAGCAAGATTCTTTGTTTCAAAGACGGGGCACATTTAGGACCAAATTAGGACCAAATTTACATGTAGAAGTGAAGGAGTAATTTATCTAGCTAAATGTGGTTGTTTGCTCTTCTATGTGGGTAAACCCACAAGAGCCCTACGTGATAGAACAACTGAACATCTACATGACATTGAGAATGAAGTAAAAACCTCAAGTATAACTCAACATTTTAAATGTCATCATAACTCCTCACCCAAAACATTCAGCTTGATTGGGATAGAGAGGGTTAATTTGGGCATAAGAGGGAGAGATGTAGATAAAATCCTTCTGCAACATGAAAGCAGATGCTAAATGAGGAACTCCTATATTCTCCTTTTCTGTAAAGGTTATACCCTATTCATATATTTTTTCTAATAAACAGTCTGTTCCTTTTAAATGTAACCATTGTGATATTTTTATCATTGTGAATCCTCTATGGGAGGTCTCTCCATTCTTGAGATTTAGCTGCACTACAGCCTTAAATATTGGCAGCAAATGGTTTAAAAGGTTTCGCTGAGATGGGAGCCAAAATGGTCAAATTAAAAATGACATTTGCTATGGCATCTAATCTTGAAAGTATTATTACTATGTAAAGAATTTAAAGATTGTTTTTTAACTGTCTAAATGATTGCTTTGATAACGTGTCAAAATAACAGTGAATATTATGTATCTAACTCAAATTAAGTGTAACACAAATGAGTATAGTGAACTCCATGCATTTATATATGAACTATAATTCACATGATGTGTTTCCGGGGATTGACACAAAAGTTGCTATTTAAGGCAGCTGTGGTGAAATGCTAATTACAAGCCCTGACGAAGCCGGTTGGTGAAACGATCGTAGGCATTCTGTTATTGGCTCCCTGAAAATTTGATTCTTACCACACTAACAACACCCAATATGGCTCTAAGAGAGGAGAGTTCTATACTGGGACACTGAACTTTGAGGAGTGTATCACTAAAGAAGCTGTTATTTATAGATGACTACTTAGGTAATTTAAGGTTCTAGTTACCTGCTCTTTTTCACCGTAATCAATCGCCTGGGGTCTGACACAATCAGGTGTTAACGTTCCGGAATCCCCCTGGCTGCTCAGCTGTTCTGTCTGGCGTTTTTTTACTGCTAGCTTTACAGTGTAAGTAGCAGAGCTTTGCCTCTCAGCTGAATCCCTTTGTATAGGGATGTCCAGCAAGGTTTTAAATATCTAGACCTTGTGTTTTACCAGCATTATTGCCTCTGCAGTATAGTATCTCCAGTTGAATACTGGACTGCTATATCCATGGATTGGATTCCATGTTTAAGTATTTCCAGTCAGCGGCCTCTTGTCAGCGGCCTCTGACAATTACACTTTTGGGCCGTGATCAAGGATTCTCTGATATCCAGTGTGGTAATTTTTTTTTTATTTTTCAACTTGATATTTTTCTTCAGGGAACTTATATTTTTCTATGTATGTTCACTTTAGGTGTACTTTTGTAATTTTTGTATTTTTTTTTTATTTTGTTCTACTAGCACTAGCTAAATTATATGCTTGAGGGTTTATTTATTTTCCCTCTTATTATGATGTAATAAAATTCTTAGATCCTGATATCCATTGTTTGTGTGTTGATCTCTATCAATATGGAGGGGTATGTCTTATATGTAGCCATCCAATTTTTATTTAAAGGTCTTGAGGCAAGAGTGCTGTATTAAAAGTACTTTTTACAGTTTCTTTATATATTTAATATTTTGATATTACTTTAGCACCGTTCTACAAAGGACCTTTTGCCTACCTGATATAAACCAGTGCCTTGATTATATTTTAATTTACTAAAGGCACTAAATGTGCCTAGAGATACAGTTGGAAGCATTGTTAGCAAGTTCAAAGTTAAAGGAAAAGTGGTTACACTACCTGGACGGGGCAGAAAAAGGAAGCTATCAACAGCTACAACCAGATTTCTGAGAAGGAAGGTTGAGAAAAACCATTGTGTGACTGCAAAAGACCTGCGGCAAAACTAGGTGGCAACAGGCACTGAGGTTTCAGTTTGCACACTAAGGCGTGTACTAAACGCAGGTTTCCGTGTCAGAACTCCAAGATGTACACACTTCTGACCCAAAAGCACAAGAAAAGTCAGCCCCAATATGCTCAAAATCATTTAAATAGGCCACAGAAGTTTTGGGATTCTGTTCTGTGGAGCGATGGAAAAAAATGGAACTTTATGGCGTGATGGATCAGCAGTATGTCTGGAGAAAGAAGAATGAAGCATATGCCTACAGTTAAACATGGTGGTGATTGCTTTGCATCTCCTGGCCAAGGAAACCTGCAGCGTGTTGAAGGCAAGATGGCATATTTGAAGTATTATAAAATCCTAGGAGAAAATGTCATGCCATCTGTAAGGAAGCTAAAGCTTGGGTGTCATAGGACCTTCCAACAGGACAATGATCCGAAGTATACCTACAATTCCACCAAGGCTTGGTTGCAGAAAAAGTCCTGGAAGATATTGAGACTGCAGAATTCATTAAAATTTGTATTTTCAGTTGAATTTGAGGAAACCATTTGAAGCATTCATTGTGTTGAGCTATTTCAATTGCTTTGTTCATTGCAAACAGCTGAAAGTCTCTAAATTTTGACAATAAACTTGATTAGCAATGGGGGTTGAATACCTTTATTTACAACTGTGTATATATATATATATATATATATAAACATATATATATATATATGTAGATATATATTTTACCAAAAAACATCAAATATATATATATATATATATATATATATATAAATATACATTCATATTTTCATGCCGGGTTAGTGCACTTGAGAATATGCAATTGGGTTTGCGCACACATGTAGGGTGTTAATTTTTTCCCACTTTTTTTTGTTCCATTGACTTCTTTAGGGAAATACATTATCGCATCAGCGATATTAAGTTTGTTTTTTTAAGCATGTCGGGTTAGGGCGCAATCAAAAACTGTTTACTTTCAATTCGTAATACAAGTGCAAACCGATGCACACAAAAAACGTACTTCTAGCACAGTTAACGCTCAACGGGAGGGTTAAATAATGCTTCACTTGTAATGTGTATGGGGAAGGCCCTTTCCTGTTCCAAGTACACAAAGCAAGGTTCATGAAGACATAGTTTGATGAGTCTGGTGTGGAGAAACGTGAGTGTTTGCACAGAGCCCTAACCACAAATTGGAATCTGATTTCAAACCAGACTTTCTTGTCCAACATCAGTGTCTGACATCAAATGTCTGACATCAGTGTCTGACCCACAAATGCTCTTTTGGTTGATAGGGCTCAAATTCACACCCCCCAAAATCTTGTAAAAAAAGATAAAAGAGATGTGTTTTTTATATCTGCAAAGAGGAGGAAGAAACACCTTCATATTAATGACCATGGTTTTGGAATGAGACCAATGTGATGGTCAGGTTTCCATATTTGTATTAATGTCTTCAATTTATTTACCTGTCTGCTTCAAAGTTTTGAATTAGTTTTATTTTTCCTTTCTGTGAGGTGTGTAAATACTTTATAAAAGCATATATTTTAAAATACCACTTTATGTATATTATTTAACATGGAAAAAAATCTCCAGATTTAAAATGTTCATAAGGGACATACAGTAAATGTAATTCATTTTAAAAAAAACAAACAGTACAAAACATAATATGTCTACATTCTATAATAGTTCCCTCTGTAAAAAAAAACACTGTGATTTAGCATAAAACACATACTGTATTTTACAATGAAGATTAGAAAGTGTTTTAGTGAATCATCCACCCAAAATTGGAGTTTAAGATACTGTATATAATAATTTAGGCTGTCATATTTAATTTCGGAGCATGGTTTAGGAATTACATCAATTTTTATATGTAGACCTATTGTCAAGGAACCAAAAGTACTTGGACAATTGACCAAGAAGCTGTTTCATGGAAAGGTGTGGGCTGCCATACCAAATTTTTATTTCATTAAAAATTAAGCAGTTAAAAGGTCCAGATATTAAATGGGGAATTTGCATTTGGAATCTGTTGCTATGAACCCTCAAAATGAGGTCCAAATCTCTGTCAAAGCAAGAAAACAAGACTAACCCATCAGAGAGATAGCAGAAACATTATTGGCCAAATTAACAAATTGGCCTCATAGAGATAGCAGAAACATTAGGAGTGCCCAAATCAACAAATTGGTACATTCTTAAAAAGAAGGAATGTACTGGTAAACTCAGCAATACCAAAAGCCGCAGAAGAAGATAGAATAAAGCTGTGGTAGGTGATAGCAAATTATTTCCTTGGTGAAGAAAAACCCCTTCACAACATCTAGTCAAGTCAAGAACACTGTATAAGAGGTAGGTGTGTCATTGACAAAGTCTAAAATCAAGAGGATACTTCACAAAAGAAAATACAAATGGTTTACCACAATGTGCAAATCATTGGTAAGCCTCAAGTATGGGAAGGCAAGAAAAGACCATGGGGCCCATTTATCAAAGGGCTTGCGGACCTGATCCGACACTGCGGATCAGGTCCGCAAGACCTCGCTAAATGCGGAGAGCAATACGCTCTCCACATTTAACATTGCACCAGCAGCTCACAAGAGCTGCTGGTGCAACGCCGCCCCCTGCTGACTCGCGGCCAATCGGCCGCCAGCAGGGAGCTGTCAATCAACCCGATCGTATTCGATCGGGTTGATTTCCGGCGGTTCCTGTCCGCCTGCTCAGAGCAGGCGGACAGGGTTATGAAGCAGCGGTCTTTAGATCGCTGCTTCATAACTTGTGTTTCTGGCGAGTCTGAAGACTCGCCAGAAACACGGCCCTTCAAGCTCCATACGGAGCTTGATAAATGGGCCTGTTTGTCTGAACACGTATAAAAACGGTATGGAGAAGGAAAGGAATGGATCATGATCCAAAGCATATCACATCTTCCTTGAAACATGGTGTAGGTAGCGTTCTGGTATGGGCATGCATACCTGCTAATAGAACTAGGTCACTAGTATTTATTGATAATGTGACTAATGGTAGAAGAAGCATGATGCATTTTGTGTATAAGGGTAAACTATCTGCACAGATTCAGTCAAATGCTACAAAACTGATAGGACAGTACTTCACAGTACATATGGACAATGGCCCAAAATCATACTGTGAAAGTAATCAAAGAGCTGTTTAAGGCAAAGAAGTAGAACATTCTTCAATGGCCAAGTCAGTCACACCAAGTGTCAATACAACTGATCATGCATTTCACTTGCTGAAAACAAAAATGATGGCAGCAAGAGACACAATCAGCAACTTAAGACAGCTACAGAAAAGGCCTAAAAAAACACAACTAAGAATGATACCTAGAGCTTGCACTCCTCATGTCAACAGCCCCAGCATGGTAACGCTTGTTGTTTATTGCCTGGAGGGGGGAATTGATCCTGTCTACGGCCCTGGTGAGGGCATTCACATTGCAAAACCTGAAGAAAGCCTTGCCCTCTGTTCTCAGATAAGCATATTTCTTGGCTCTACAATGGGTTTGTGCATTTGCCCTAGGGACAGCATTCACATTATAAACCAGCTGAAGAAAGCCTTTCTGTGAAGTTGACACTCCACAATGCTATTGAGAAAATGTTCTTGTGTGTACTGACATAACTAAGGTTGAGTTTTTTGGGGAAGAACATGTAGCACTATGCATGGCGTAAAAAGGGTACCCCATACCAACATGAAAACATCATCCCAATGGATAAGTACCATGGAGGGAGCATCATGAAAAATTAATTCCCAAGTTTATCAAGTTTTCCTGCAGGATAATATAAGGGTGGCTGTGCACCAGCTGAAGCTCAGTAGAAGTTGTGTAATGCAGCAGGACAATGATCCTAAACATAGGAGTAAATCCACTACAGAGTGGCTTAAAAAAAAGAAAAGAAAATTGAGGGGGCGGAGTTTGCCGGAAAATGGAGAGGACACACTTTTGCTATGCTCTGTGTACACAAACAAATAATTCCTACTAAATTAATATTTAAACAGCCAATCTCGCCTCTAAATACACTCTGTACACTCCTCACCATGCTAGGAGTTTAGAGGCTTGACGTCTCTCGCTGGATCCAGCTGACTATTTTGCCAGAGTTCCAGACGACCAACTAGCCCACATGGCGCATTGCAGTTCAGCCTAGACAAGCAAGAAGTCCTCACCCCACACGGACATAGCTCTACACAACTAGAGGCCCACGCATATAATAAGGTGCTGGTCCTTGCCATTGTCACTCACGGAGGCCGCCTAACTTGACTTCTGGAGCACGCAAGTATGAGAATGGCGCTGATCATAGAAGAGGAACTTGCTTCAGCTATACACAAGTTTCTTATCGATCTGGACCAGAAAATGAGCAAAAATTTTGGCAATCCCTCGCGACTAGTCCGGGGAGACTCTGATCTGAACACGGAAGGTCCTGACCCTGGTGTGCCAGTGGATATGCAGGCAGCAGTACATTTACCTACGATGGAGCACCCGCCGACTATAACACGGCCTGCTGACACACAGGCAGCACTGATGACAAGTAGCCATATTACCCGGAAGGTCCTTTGTTCCTGACGGCTCTGTGGGAGGATGCGGCCAACCCCTCAGGGATCCGAAACCCTCTCACATCAGACAAATTGACCCTTGATCTCTGCAGTTACCTTTGATCTGCAGCGGATACAACCAGTCTGTCTCCATGCTAGTACACACGTTGATCTCTTGTTGTGGACTACTCTGCACTTATATTTCTGTAAGACATTTCACAAAACACGTACTTAACATATGAACGAGAGTTCACTAATATAATGACTGTATGAATCTGTATGTGGCACTCTTAGCTGTTACATCTGAATTGAAATAGCCTTATCTATTAGTTCACATGAGGTCCTAATTTTCCTCAGATTACCTAGCTGTATCACATTTAATTTAAATCTACTCAAAGCTGCATGACAATACCCTAGGTAAGTCCAATATAGCTTCACCCTGGGTCGTACTATAACACTAACATGAGGCAGGATTGCGTATTCCTTAACTAAAAAACTTATGTTAGCTTAAGGATTGGTGCCTTTATCCTATCCGCACTTGTCTTACAGTTACTTACAGTCCTGTACATCTGTCCTTAGTATCTTAGACCGCAACTAATACAGGTCCTACTTAAGCTATATTAATTATGTCTATATCCAAACCGGTATTTTGTTTAATCATTGATTACCTAAAGATACATGAACATACCCTAAGTACTCCACCATACCTTTATCCTAGGACATATACCAATGCTAGTATGTTTCAGGTCATAGAGCAGTGGTCCCCTACCTATTTTATAGTCATATTGGGATACTCATCTCAACTTGTACTCCTTATTTCTGGTTTTGACGCAACATCCTATAACCCAGTTATTTTTCCCTATATAGGGGTTAATTTATTTCTATACTACTCTTGTGCAGAAATATTTATGTATCATACTAATATTAAAGCTCCTAAAAATAGTTATATACCTCATTAGAGTTACAACACTTAACTTCTCTCAGCTGATATGTGTAATAAGTTAAGTAGATTTCTGCCCTCTTTTATATATTTAAGCCCCTTTGCAATTGCTACAAATATATGACCAGATTCATTTTAGTCCTCCCCGGGTGTGTGTGCTTCACCCCTTGTATCTAGGGACCCCCCATTTTACCATCACCAATTTTTATGTATCATAGACTAGCTGATATTTAGACTTTTTCTGGTTGAGTCTGTGAACCTGGGCCCGGTGGTACTACTACAGATGGACCTATATGCACCCCCTACACCTACACTTTGAAACACCATGTGTATATTGCTCTACATATTTGCATCTCAGTGTCTTAATTAATCCTATATGTTGGGAGAACTCTCAGGTTGTTAAGGAGACTCCTATCTGTACCTTGTCCAATGCAAAACATTATTTGTTTATTGTTTAAATCACTATATGTGACAATGTAAAACTTGGGCTACTGGTGTGTTAGGTATAAACTCCCACCCTATTCCCCACTTAAGCCTCATCACTTTTGTTAGGAGCCTCAAGAGGAACCTTATTCTTAGGAGTTAAGTTCTCCACATATCTGAACAGTTCCTAATACTTCTAACATAGATCCCTACAGCAGGCAT
Source organism: Bombina bombina (assembly GCF_027579735.1). Lineage (NCBI taxonomy): Eukaryota > Metazoa > Chordata > Amphibia > Anura > Bombinatoridae > Bombina > Bombina bombina. The sequence continues at coordinate 324,404,121 of NC_069503.1, forward strand.
CCACCCCACAAAGCAGGCATAGCTACCTCAATATAGAGCCCTCTCATTATGCGTATATAGGACAACCCTCACTTCTGAATAGGCCAAAATTATGTCTACACCTAACACCCTAACATGAACCCCAAGTATAAACACCCTTAATCTTACACTTATTAACCCATAATCTGCCGCCCCCGACATCGCCGACACCTACATTATATTAATAACCCCTAATCTGCCGCTCCGGACACCGCCGCCACCTACATTATAGTTATGAACCCCTAATTTGCTGCCCCCAACATTGCCGACACCTACATACTATTTATTAACCCCAAATCTGCGCCGCAACCTACCTACAATTTTTAACCCCTAATCTGCCGCCCCCAACGTCGTTGCCACTATAATAAACATATTAACCCCTAACCCGCCGCACTCCCGCCTCGCAAACATTAGTTAAATATTATTAACCCCTAATCTGCCATCCCTAACATCCCCGTCACCTACCTACATTTATTAACCCCTAATCTGCCGCCCCCAACGTTGCCACCACTATATTAAAGTAATTATCCCCTAAACCTAAGTCTAACCCTAAACCTAACACTCACTAACTTAAATATAATTTAAATAATTTTAAATAAATATTCCTATCATTAACTAAATTATTCCTATTTAAAACTAAATACCTATAAAATAAACCCTAAGCTAGCTACAATATAACGAATAGTTACATTGTAGCTAGATTAGGGTTTATTTTATTTTACAAGCAAGTTTGTATTTATTTTAACTAGGTAGAATAGTTATTAAATAGTTATTAACTATTTAATAACTACCTAGTTAAAATAAAGACAAATTTACCTGTAAAATAAAAACCTAACCTAAGTTACACTAACACCTAACACTACAATATAATTAAATAAATTAACTAAATTAAATACAATTACCTAAATTAAATTAACTTAAATTAGCTAAAGTACAAAAAACAAACAAACACTAAATTACAGAAAATAATAAACAAATTACAGCTATTTAAACTAATTACATCTAATCTAATAGCCCTATTAAAATAAAAAAGCCCCCCCAAAATAAAAAAACCCTAGCCTAAACTAAACTAAACTACCAATAGCTCTTAAAAGGGCCTTTTGCGGGGCATTGCCCCAAAGTAATCAGCTCTTTTACATGTAAAAATAAAATACAAAAAAAACCCCCAACAGTAAATCCCACCACCCACACAACCAACCCGCCAAATAAAATACTATCTAAAAAAAACCTAAGCTCCCCTTTGCCTTGAAAAGGGCATTTGGATGGGCATTGCCCTTAAAAGGGCAGTTAGCTCTTTTGCTGCCCAAACCCTAACCTAAATATAAAATCACCCAATACACCCTTAAAAAAAACTAAAAATAACCCACTGAAGATCGTCTTACCGGGAGACGTCTTCATTCAAGCCGAGCCGAAGTCCTCAATGAAGCCGGGAGAAGTCTTAATCCAAGCTGGGCGAATTGGTCCTCCAGACGGGCAGAAGTCTTCATCCAGACGGCATCTTCTATCTTCATCCATCCGGCGCTGAGCAGGTCCATCTTCAAGACATCCAACACGGAGCATCCTCTTCATCCGGAGTCTTCTTACTGAATGAAGGTACCTTTAAGTGATGTCATCCAAGATGGCATCCCTTCAATTCCGATTGGCTGATACAATTCTATCAGCCAATCGGAATTAAGGTAGAAAAAATCCTATTGGCTGATGCAATCAGCCTATAAGGATTGAAGTTCAATCCTATTGGCTGATCCAATCAGACAATAGGATTGAGCTTGCATTCGATTGGCTGATTGGAACAGCCAATAGAATGCAAGCTCAATCCTATTGGCTGATTGGATCTCCACTATCACAAAAGACATCCGACAGACTTGGTAACCCAACAAAAATTAGATCAAGCCAGACTGCAACTTAACGAGTTCTTAGATATCAAAGCCTAAAATACATCTTTCTTTTTGCATCAAAAATACCACATACAAGGTAATAATGTGGGTAGACTGTTGGTGAGAGCTCTTAGGCGCAAAATAACCTCAACTTATATACATTCTCTGACAACTACTGACTTGACCAAAACAACAAACTCTCAAAAAATCTCCAAAGAATTTTGTCATTACTACACCAAACTGTATAACCTATTTCCCAACCACAGCAGGGAGAGTCATATACAGGAATGTGAGAAATACCTTGAAAAGATACAGCTTCCTCAAATCCATCCTGACCAGTTTCAATCCCTAAGCCAACCTATCACTCACCAAGAGCTAGAACAAGCCATTAAGTCACTCAAACATGGGAGCCCAGGTCCAGATGGGTATAGCAATTTTTACTATAAACAATTTAAACAACTTCTTTTTCCACATCTCTTAAAATTATTCAATCATATAGGCCCCGACCACCCATTCCCATCTAGTATGCTAGCAGCAAACATAAAGGTCCTCCCCATACCAGGCATATCGACCGACCTACCTTCCAATTTTAGACCTATTTCTTTACTTAACGTTGACATAAGACTATATTCTAAGATATTAGCCAACAGACTTAACAACTCTCTCCCACACTTAATACATAATAACCAGACAGGCTTTGTACCACAACGAGGGGCAAAGGACAACACAGTTAAGGCCCTACATCTACTACAATATACTTCCCAGCATAACATTCCAACACTATTTATTTCAACAGATGCTGAAAAGGCATTAGACCGTCTGGACTGGACTTTTCTGACTTGTACCCTCCACGAATTCGGTCTACCCAAAGAATTTATATCCAAAATCTTAGCATTATACATGACACGCTCTGCCAAGATCAAAGTCAATGGCCTACTATCAGATCCCTTCTCTATATGCAATGGAACTAGGCAGGGGTGCCGTCTTTTGCCCCTCTTATTTGTACTCTCCATGGAAATGTTGACCACTATCCTACATGCATCTCAGCATGTTGAGGGCATAAAAATTAAAACCTCTGAATGCAAACTAGCGCTTTTTACTAACCACCTCCTCATGACTCTTATAAACTCGTTAAACTACCTTGCAGCAGCTCATTCCATTCTTACAGCATACGGTTCCATATATAACTTCTCTATAAACTTTGTAAAATCAGACATCCTCCCAATACATATAGCAAAAGAGGACTTACAATCTCTTCACTCTGTTGCACCATTCTCCTTTAGTCCACACTCTCTAAAATACCTAGGCATCCACCTATCCCCTAATTTGGCAGAATTGCTTAAATTGAACTATGAATCACTTACATCTAATATAACCTCAAACATGGAACAATGGGCCATTAAACCCATTTCATGGCTGTGGAGAATTGGTGCGACAAAAATAACACTACTCCCCAAAATTGTATACGTCTTACAGATTGTCTATATCCCTCTTCCTAACTACATGATCCCAAAATTGCAATCTATAACCAATTCCTACATTTGGAAATCCAAACAACCGAGAATTGCCAAATCCACACTATATAGAGACCCCCTAGTGGGAGGATTGGGAGTCCCAAAAATCCACGACTATCGAAATTCTGTTTTCCTTTCCAGAATCATAGACTGGTGCTCAAACAAGGAACACCACTACAAGCAATGGGTACAGCTAGAACATGACCTCTAAAATTATCCCCAGCTCGGGTTAAGATAAAATGATGCACCCTAATATTCCCATAATCTCAGAAACCTATAAAGTCTGGGCGAACATAGTTAAAACACATCTAAACCTTTCAACGATACCTTCTCCACTTACACCCACCCTAGGAAATACCAATTTTTAACCAGGCTTTTTCCTTTTCTCCAACTGGTACCAGAGGTATATACCTCCTCCTGCCCATATACACCTTGGTGGAAGACGGGAGGCTGCTAGATAAACAACTGATTCACTCAGCATTTGGGAGACGGGTTCTTCACACACTGGTTTAGATACTTACAACTAAACCACTGTCTTCAAACTAAACAAAGACACAACCTAACAAGACAACAAACCCAGTTTGAAAAATTGTACAGTTCTGCATCACCGATCCATCACGCTATTTCCTTGACTTATAGGGGTCTATTTATCAAATGTCTTGCGGACCTGATCCGACAGTGCGTTTCAGGTCCACAAGACATCGCTGAATGCAGAGAGCAATACGCTCTCCGTATTCAGCATTGCACCAGCAGCTCACAAGAGCTGCTGGTGCAACGCCCCCCCATGCAGACTCGCGACCAATGGGCCACCAGCAGGGGGGTGTCAGTCAACCCGATCGCACTTGATCGGGTTGATTTCCAGCGATTCCTGTCCGCCTGCTCAGAGCAGGGTTATGGAGTAGCGGTCTTTAGACCACTGCTTCATAACTGCTGTTTCTGGCGAGTCTGAAGACTCGCCAGAAACACGGGCCCCAAGCTCCATTCGGAGCTTGATAAATGGGCCCCAATAACTCCTGACTACACCTAGAGAGAAGGACTTGCCGACTTACACTAGGTCATGGGACAAAGATTTACCTTTCTTGATCCCATCGGCGGAGTGGTACCCAATTTTTTCCTCCATAAAAAAGTCAGCACACTCAGCGAAACTGCTAGAGAGGAATATTAAATTACTAACTAAATTGTACCTCACACCACAAAGACTTAAATACATATATCAAAATTCCTCCAACCTTTGCTGGAAACTTTGCTCTAATGAAGGCTCCTTGCTTCACATTTGGTGGGCATGTCCTAAGATTCAACCATTTTGGGCCTCAATCATATCTTATACACAACACACTTTAGGAACACTTTTAGATCCAGGCCCAATAATTTTCCTGTTCCACAGATATCCTAAACATAAGTCAAAATTACACACTAAATTGTTACACATTCTAATAAACAGTCCACACCAGCTTATCCCACGAGCATGGAAAAAAGGAAAAAAAACACCCTGCAAATGTGGATGCAGGAAATAAATACCAATCTTAAGTTAGAAAGATACCATTACCTGCTTACAAACTCACTAGATACATATGCAGATTTAATGTTCTTTTGGGACTCTAGACCCACATAGAAACCTCAAACACTTATGCCTTAAAATCTATGTACCTGCTACTACAAACGTAGGACTACTAAGAATCTACTAATGTAAACATGAAAATGATCACAAGAGGGCGCTATATCTACACACACAGAACCAATATTTCACAGTGTGCAACAAACACATAAAGCAATATGTAACATGTGTAATAGATAATAGATTCTCATTAAATGCATAGTAACATAACAAAATCTGTAATCTAATAACCAGTCTATGCAAGAACAAGTTCAAATGTTGAGCGGTGTGCTCAGAATCCCCACACTAGGATTTCAACAAATCTCTGACAGGCAGCACTCTCCTTTCCTCCTTCACAGATGAACTCTTCTGAAATGTTTCCAAACACAGAGAGTCGCCAAAATGTGTGTATCAGTATTATACGACCAGCAAAAATATGGATTATTCTAAGCACAGGGTATTCACACTTTAGTCGAGCACACCAGTGTGCTTGTGGAAGCAGGCTGGTTATTACAGCTAACCAGCTGGCTGTCTCCGGTCTCTCAATTCGGATCTCACCAATCTCTCCGTCTGGTAGTGACAAGCTCACACAAGGAGAATGTAAGGCAACGATGTTTAAAAAAATTTGGTACTTTATTGCAATTCACTGCAAACAAAGACCTTAAAAACAATCCTCTTAGGCGAGCATATGCTACAATGTTGTTCTTTTATTTTGCTATGCGTTTTTCGGCTCTAAGGCCGTTTCATCAGACCTAGGTACTCATACGATAATCCATAGGTAACCAATAGGTAAATTAACTGATATTCTTTTCGGGCATTTCCAGACAGTTACTATATATTCCTAACTGGTATCAATGGTAAACTAACAGGTATAGGAGTCTGGTATTTCCAGACCTAGGTACTTATACGACAATCCATAGGTAAATCAATTGATATTCTTTTCTGGCATTTCCAGACAGTTGCCACGTATTCCTAGCTGGTATCAATGGTAAACTACAAGGTATAGGAGTCTGGTATCTCCAGACCTAGGTACTCACACAACAATTCATAGGTACAGGCCTAAATACATTTACCTATTTATTTATTCTCCCCTTTTTGTCACCTCGGCATAACCACAGGTATTTTGGTCTGGTATTTCCAGGCAGTTGCTTTACATTTTCTGCTGTCATTTATGGTAAACCCAAAGGTATAGGAATCTGATATAGATATGTTTTTTCCAGATTCAGGTATTAACAGGTACAGGTACCGACATACTTTTTTTCCAATCTGATCACAATTTGCCTCTTATGGTAAACTAATAGATATTCATGTCTGGTATCTCCAGACAGTTGCTTTATATTACTAGTTGGCACCTACGGTAAATCAAGAGGTATAGATGTCTGGTATTTCCAGATCTAGGTATTCATATGATAATCCTTAGGTACAGGTCCATATATACTTATTCTTGATCCACTGACAGGCAATTAATAGGCTATCAAACCTGGTATATCTGGACCAGTATGCTAATACGGCAACTCCTAGAACAAGTACCTATGTTATTACAGGTGGACTTATCAGTGGCTGACTTCTGTATTTGTCACCAACAGCAAATCTCAAGCTACAGGTGTTTGGTATTTTTAGACCTAGGTATTTACAAGGTAATTCACAGTTATAGCCACAGATATATCCACCATTTACTTAAACCATGTACTTATTACTAACGGAGAATTATCAGGTATATAGGCACAGACACTTACAAGTATTTTATATTCCAAGTGGTTACTAATGGTAAACTAATAGGTACTGTTATCTGGTATATCCAGACTTAATATTACAAGTGGTCATCACCATGGTCAGTTATCCATTTACGAGACAAATCTAATATCCCAACAGGGGTTTTGTCTGACATTGAGTCCACACACTGGTGGGTCCTATTCCAGTAGGCACACGCATATTTTAAATTGTCTGTATACCCTAAGTTTTTAATAATAATAGTAAAAGTTATATTTTAATTCTTTTTCACACATTTTTCTTTAATGTTCACAAGTGCTATATTTGTACTCTTCTATCAGTTCTTTACTGATTCGTATAATACTGATACACACATTTTGGCGCCTCTCTGTGTTTGGAATCACTAATGTAAACATAGCCACTGTCAAATAGTTTGAAGATTTACTTCTGCCCACCCCTTCTCATTTCCTACACATAACAAGTCAAGAAAGGGCCATTTAATATCTATAGGCATAGATAGGTTACATCAATAATTAACTTACATACAGAGACCGTTACATGGAAATTATTGTTATTATTGATATTTTTATAATTTATTATTTATTGTTTGATTGTTCTTGGCCCTGTTGGTTAAGAATAAAAAACAAAAAAAGAACTTAATACAATTAGATCTGATTGCTACATCTTTGGATGCTTAAAATATAAAGAACAAGAGAGGTGCATGTGTATACCAGAAACACAATGGAAATAAGCCAAAAATAAGCTGATAGTTATAAGGCTCGTTGAGACGAACCCAAATCGATCCCATGAAAATCTTCCATTTTATTGCATTCGGACGTGTCACAGTAAATCAAGGACTTTTGCAAGGACATGTCTTTTTCAAACGAAGAAAGTTTACCATCAATATTGACTTAACCTTGTATAATGTTTTCAAAATGCCTTTCTTTTCTTATACCTGTACACTTGCCGAATTTGATTAATAAAAAATATAAAAAAATAAATAAAAAAAAAGCATACCATAGGTGATCTCAACATAACCAATACATGGATAACTTAAATAGAAAAAGTTTCTTTCCAATGAGGTATAGAGAAAATGAACAAAGGAATAGTACAATGTATACAAGGATATAGGACATTGTTGGAAACAGGTCGGCAGTTTATCACCCTAAAATGTTTACCTTTCAATAAATCTTAAAGGTGAATTCTTTCTTGGGATCAATATACAATTATAAATGTATAATTAATTTGAAAGACTGACCCATAAAATGTAGGACAATACATTAGCAATAATTCTTAAGAGTATGTGATATACAATTATTTTGGATAGTTCATGCATTTGGTTTGATGTAAACTATTATAACCTTAAGATTAAAGAAGTTCTACAAACATTGGGATTTAAATAAAGTGACAATGTTGTTGACAGTTGCAGAGGGTGAAATATTTCCACACTGTATACATTTCAGCAATAAAAATCAAGGGTTACATTTTATTTCTCTCCTAGCATGTGGTTTGTTTGGTCAAATGCCCTTGTGGAATGGCCTCTGTTAAAGAAACCACATACTGTAAAGTATTAAGTATTAAATTAATAAAAATATGCCATCTGTACATAAACTGTAGAGCTCCTGTACTACACAATCTCCCATAAACCGGGCATAGTGCCAGCCAATCTAGGTAATAGGTAATGGAAGGGATTGTAAGATCCCTTAAAGGGAAAGTTTAAGAGATTATTTCAATATGAGGCTTACTTGGTTTTTATTTGAATGTGGAACTGATTATATTAAACACTGCAGGGCTTGGCATTTTTGCAAGATAGAATAGTTTTAGATGATGGAATATTACTATTGTTTCACTTATTTATACATTGCCCCATGCCAAGCAAAACTAGACACTGTAACGCCATTGCCATACAGCAGGTTTTATAGAAACTAACCTTATATTCAATGTCCTTAAATATCTGTTTTTTATTTTTGCCTTAATTGTCTACCTTTACTTAAAATACTTTTTTTTTTTCTTTATTCATTACTCATAAACATGTAATAACATTTCTTTGGAAATGTAGACAACTAGTTTTAGATGGCATACAAAGAGAGAAGCACTCTACCAGGAACAAACAACAGCTAATCAGCTAGTTCTATGGCGATTTACCACCCAGGAGCAGCCTCTCTTAGACCAGTGTGCTTTTCACAGAGGAAAACTTTCCTGTAGTATATGAGTCTGATCCCACCAAGTAAGGTCAGTCCAGCCCCGAAATACCAGGCAATTCTCCTCAGAACAAGGAACATGACAACCCCAGATGATCGTTTTGGCCTCCAATGGGCCTTGTCAATGAGGTGCAGCCACATTCCTCTAAGCACACTGGGCAAGGAGTCCAAGTCTGGTTTCCCCCATCACCCATAGGGAGACCTCCCTAGGGTCCTATTAATTTGCATACGAAGAGAGAAGCACTCTACCAGGAACGAACAACAGCTCATCAGCTAGTTCTATAGAGATTTACTACCCAAGAGCAGCCTCTTTCAGACCAGTGTGCTTTTTACAGAGGAAAACTTTCTTGTAGTATATCAGTCTGATCCTGCCAAGTAAGGTCAGTCCAGCCCTGAAATACCACGCAATTCTCCTCTGAACAAGGAACATGACAACCCCAGATGATCGTTTCAGCCACTTTATGATATAATTGTGGTTATGTATTTTTACTTTCTTTATGTTTATTTTCTTTAAATCCACTTTTCTATTTCTTTTTATAAACAAACTTCTTAACCTCTAGATGCCGTTTGAACTTTTTTAAGCCATCCTAAAAACACTGAGATTAAACTGCATGGATCGTCCTAACTTTTTTCCATTATGGAAACAAACAATGGTTGATCTGACATTGGGAAGTGCCTCAAAACACAAGCAGTACCCCAAGAGCCAATCAGCAGCGTTTTTGAAGCACATGATCGCAGTGACGATCATGTGCTTAATTATTTTATTTTTTTACGATGCGACTTTGGACGGATGGGTCCGTCCTGAAGGGGATAAAATAATAAGTGTATTAGTTTATGCTTTTTTTTATTTTCAAGTGTGTGTGTGCATGTGTGATGCAGAAAGACATAAGCAGACATAGTCAAATAGGTATAGCTGAAACATGTACTTGACTTAAAGAGACATAAAACATATTTTTTTTTTCGTGATCCATAGGATTAAAAAAAAAAAAAAATGTTTACTTGGGTTATCAAAGTTGCTTCATTCTCTCTGTATCTTTTGTAGAAGGAACAACAATGCTCTACTGGGAACTAGCTGAGCACATGGGTGAGTCAATAACAAGAGGAATACCAAGAGAATTAAGCAAATTGTATAACTGAGGTAAAAAAGTATAAAGTTGTATAAAATTGTATGCTCTATCTGAAAGATAACAAATAAAAGAAATTATTTAATATCCATTTAAAGGAATAATGCGTTTTTCCAGAAAAGCTACAACAAAGAAGTACGATTTCAAATATTGAAATCCAAAATTCTAAAGTAATTTGCAAAAAGCACAATTTTACCTATAGAGTAGATTTGTGTAACATTTAAAATGGTTTGTTCCAAACTTTCTTTAGAATTATAGGTTTCTGAGCAGACGAGACTGCACTAGATCCATCTTTGCATTATCATCTATATTAAAGATATGGCACTCAGCTTGCTAAACATTATTCTGGCTTCCTGTATTGCTAAAACACAGGAAATGCCCTTCATCAAATACATACTGTATATTTAGCCATACTGCTTTCTACATTTAGTTTTATTGTGCTATAAAATGCTCCTAATCAACAAATATGTTGAATCAAATGTTGCAGCAATCATTTTTTGTATATATATAGTATAAAATAGTTAAAGAGACAGTCTATTTGAAAAATGTTATTGTTTTAAAAGATAGATAATCCCTTTATTACCCATTCATCAGTTTTGCATAACCAACGCTGTTAAATTAATACAGCTTTTACCTTCGGGATTATTTTGTATCTAAGCCTCTGCAGACTGCTCTCTTATCTCAGTTCTTTTGACAGACCTGCTTTTTAGCAAATCAGGGCTGACGCATAAGTAACCCCACAGGAGTGAGCACAATATTATCTATATGACTCACCTAGAATACGAATTTTGTCATTTCAGCGTAAAAGCAGGAACGCACTATTGTGAGTCGTGTTGATATAGCTGTACCGCAAGCATTTTAGCTTGTAACTCAATGTCAATCCTGCACTAAAAAACAATGAATGTTTTGTGTTGGGATTTCCATAGCGACGGTATTACAGGTTGTGCAGTGAGGCTAAAATGCTTGCGTTACAGCCTGTAACGACATCTGAGAGCAGTAGTTATGGATTTTGCGAAACAAAAATGTTTCACAAAACTCATAACTAAAGTGTTACAAAGTACACTAACACCCATAAACTACCTATTAACCCGTAAACCGCCACCCTCCTGCATCACAAACACTATATTAAACCTATAAATCCCTAATCTGCTGCCCACCCACATCGCCAACACTATTTAAAAATATTAACCCCTAAACCGCCACTCCCCAACATTGCCGCCACTGTAATATAAAGTTATTAATCCCTATTTCGCCACTCCCCGAGATCACCAACACTAAATAAAGTTATTAACCCCTAAACTTCCGGCCTCCCACATCTCTGCTACTAAATAAACCTATTAACCCCTAAACCACCAGCCCCCCACATTGCAAAACACTAAATTAAACTATTCACCCTTAAACCTAACACCCCCTAACTTTAAATTAAAATTACAATATAACTGTATTTAAATAAATAAAATGTTACCTGTGAAATAAAAATAAACCTATCATTAAACAATAAATTAACCTAACCTTACTATTCTAATAAAATAAAAAAACTAGCAATTAAAATATCTAATTTAGAAATTTAAAAAAACGAACATTACGAAAAAAATAAAAAAATCTAAATTACAACTAAAAAACAAATCCTATGAAAAATGTAAAGTTTACCAAAAATAATAAACACTAAAATCACGAAAAATAAAAAACACTATCGCCTAGATTTAGAGTTTTGTCGGTAAAGACCCGCGTAGCTAACGCTGCTTTTTTTGTTCAGCGCACCCTTCCAACAACGCTGGTATTTAGAGTTGTCTGAGGGGCTGCGTTAGGCTCAAAAAAGGGTGCATTGAGCCTAACTTAGCTCCACTTTAACCCTCAATACCAGCGTTGCTTATGGTAGCGGTAAGCTGGAAAAACGTGCTTGTGCACGATATCCCCATAGGAAACAATAGGGCAGCTTGGACTGAAAAAAAACCTAACACCTGCAAAAAAGCAGTGTTCAGCTCCTAACGCAGCCCCATTGTTTCCTATGGGGAAACACTTTCTAAGTCTGCACCTAACACCCTAACATGAACCCCGAGTCTAAACACCCCTAACCTTACACTTATTAACCTCTAATCTGCCGCCCCCGCTATCGCTGACCCCTGCATATTATTATTAACCCCTAATCTTCCGCTCCGGACACCGCCGCAACTTACATTATCCCTATGAACCCCTAATCTGCTGCCCCTAACACTGCCGACCCCTATATTATATTTATTAACCCCTAATCTGACCCCCCCAACGTCGCCGATACCTTACCTACACTTATTAACCCCTAATCTGCCGACCGGACCTGGCCGCCACTATAATAAATGTATTAACCCCTAAACTGCCGCACTCCCACCTCGCAAACACTATAATAAATTGTATTAACCCCTAATCTGCCCTCCCTAACATCGCCGCCACCTACCTACAATTATTAACCCCTAATCTCCCGCCGTCGCCGCTACTATAATAAAGTTATTAACGCCTAAACCTAACTCTAACCCTAACAGCCCCCTAACATAAATATAATTTAAATTAAACGAAATAATATTCCTAAAATTAACTAAATTATTCCTATTTAAAACTAAATACTTACCTATAAAATAAACTAATAGTTACATTGTAGCTATTTTAGGATTTATATTTATATATTTAGGCAACTTTGTATTTATTTTAACTAGGCACAATAGCTATTAAATAGTTAATAACTATTTAATAGCTACCTAGTTAAAATAACTACAAAATTACCTGTAAAATAAATCCTAACCTAAGTTACAATTAAACCTAACACTACACTATTATTACATTAATAAATAAATTACCTACAATTACATAAAATAAAATACAATAAAATAAACTATTCTATAATACAAAAAAACCAAACACTAAATTACAAAAAAAAAAAAAAATTACAAGAAGTTTAAACTAATTACACCTAATCTAAGCCCTAGCAGCTGATTAGCCGCAAATCTGCAGGGGGTGGTATTCCACCAGCAGTTCACAAGAACTGCTGGTGCACAGATAAATGCCGACAGTGTACGCTGTTGGCTGGCATTTATCGATGTGCGGCGGACATGACTCGCTATAGCGAATCATGCCTGTCCACACCATGATAAATCTACCCCTTGAAGCTATCAGTACTTTGACATATTATATTATTAATGTAATCATTTTTTTATGATGATGATGGATGGCCCTCCCATGAGACACCTAGGGAGATTTTTTTTTTTTTCGAAAAAAAAATTCTCACATTTTTGATTTTTGATATTTTTTCTGTGGATGGATGAGTTGTATGAATGAGAAGCCAACAACACCTCTCTTTCTTCAGAAAAACCACCATTCACACTAGGAAGCAGCCCAGTCGCCTCACCTGCCGACTGCTCTGCTGTTGCAGGTCCTTCTCTCCATTCCTCATCCGTGATTCCTGTGGCTGACCTGTTGCTCCTGTCCTGGCTGGGCCCCCCAGGTCTCCTGGCTGTATCCCCTCTGTCTGTCGTCAGGAGTCATCTAACTGACCCCCTCCTGGCAGGGGACCTCTCTCTGCCATGTCTGCTCCTTTCCCTGGACCTGTCAACCCTGGCCCATGTTGGCGATAACACTTCTGACCCACGATTTCTCCTGTCCCATGGCGACCTGAAACTCCTGCGCCCTCTGGATGAATCCCGCCTCCTATGGGGGTGCTATCCCTCCCCGTCCCAGGTCCGGACCTTGTAGCCTGTGAGGAAGAGGAGCCAGTCACATCTCTCCCCCTCTGCCCACTAGCCCTCCTCTCCCCCTCCCTCCCCCTCCCTGCCTGCCCCTCCTCCCCATTGTGGGGACACCAACCTCAAAAGCTGCGCCAAAGTAGCCATATCCCCTACCTGGCCAGCCATTACCGGTCCTGCTGATGTCCCTTCCAGCGGATCCTCTTCCTCACCAAAGTCACTGCTGGCCTCCAGATCTAATGGTGGCTCTGTCCACAAGTCAACTTTTCCTTCATACCTCCTTTGCCCCTACACCCCTTCCTGTCTGTCCCCCCCAATTGCTTCATGATACCCCCCTTTTCCACCCCCAAAATGGCTCCTACCCCCCATTCATCCCCCTTATTGCCCCTTCGATTGGCTGACCCATCAGCCTCCTAAGCCCCCACCCCCCCTTCTCAGTTATACAACCTCCCATGTCCCATCCTCCGCTTATGATCTACCCCTAAGGAGGGTCCCAAACCTATTCCCTTTTGCATGCAAACCAACATGTTAACCCTGTCCACCCCACTCCTATCACCCCCGTGGCACCTCCAGCTGCTTCTTACCCTACCAGCAGCTCAATAACCCACCCCCCTTTTGCAGCACCAGTGAGGCCCCCCTACCTGGATTCACCCTCCCCGCTCTCAAACCACCTGCCCGACACCCAACTCACTTCCACCATACCCGTCTCATCTGCCTGGCCCTCTCCTTATCCCATCTTTCATATCACCTTTATGTCTTTTTTTATTATTATTATATCCCAAACCAGGTTGCCAGGGCTATGCCCCCTTTCATCCTCAGCTTTCTCCTTACTTTACTATATATCCTCTTTTTTTTGCGCTAGGCCCCCCCAACTCAAAAAAACCCCAAACACCAGATTGCCCCCTGAGCCCCCATATCCCCCCACCTCCGCCTCCCCATGCAAATTCCCCCAGCTTGCTACCGCACTGGCAAGTTAACTGCTCCCCTATCCTCCTCCTTACCAAGCCGACCGGAACCTCCTGCTCTTCAAGCTATTTGAATTTTTTCTGCTACCATCATACGGCCAGAAGCCCCGCCCCCCCCCACCCAGCTCTTACTCCCGCTCAGCACGCTGGCCGGCTTAAGCCGCTGCAGCCCCTACCACTCTCCACATCCCCCTCCAGCTTCCTACTGCTGCAGTCATCCGCGGCCCTGACCGGCGACTCCTCCTTCTTTCTCTGACTTTGTGTTGGGCCTCAGTTGATGATGCCGGTCCATGGCGTCATCCTCCACTGCCGTACTAGGCTGTAAACCCGTCCTGGGCCTGGCCGTCACCCTCGCTCCTGCTCCCTGATGCGCCCCAGAAGACTCACCACCACTAGGCTTAGCACTCCTCCTCCTAGGCCTAACGGTGCCCAGATCCGGACTCAGTCATTCTGGTGGCCTGGACATCCGTGCCGGACGTCCACTCCTCCTGCCTGCTGCCTCCTTGAGAATGGGACTCGCCTCCTCTGGTCCAGTGGCTGCCTCCCCAGCCGTGCTCAACCGCTCCTGGATCCAGCTGGCTCCCCTCTGCCTAGCCACCTCCATCAGCTCCGCTAACAAGGCCTCCATGACAGGTAACAAAAAATAAATTCTACCACCGTGCTGCTCCTGTAAAACTGAATGTTGCTACTTCCTGTTGTGGGTTTATAACCCCCCCCCCACTCTTAGCTCAACCCCTTGTCCTTTGTCTCACCCCATGCCCTGCTTCCTAGTGCGGTCACATAACCCTTTCTTCATTTCCTTTCTCCAGGGTTATTCCTTTCTTGCTATGGGGCGCATAGTGCTTTTTCATAGGGTAGGAGATGTATACATTACAAAAGTGCACAATAAAAATTTTAATTTAAAAATAATACAAATTTCACACAAAAAATGTAGGAAAAAATTATATTGTTTAGTTGCATTAAAAATTGTAACAGTATTGCTCACTAAAAATCGTATTTTATCAAAAATGTAACATTTGTATGTAAATTACACAGGAATAAGTCATATTAAATATGGAATAAACCATAATTTAAGTACACTGGATGTGCAAAAGACACATAGAAATTCATATTTCTAAGTACAAAATAAAAAGCATAATTGTTTTTTTGTAAAATGGGCTGAACATGGACGTTCCATGAGCGTGTATGAAATTGACTCTCAAAACCCAGGATAATTCTCTAAACATTTTGCCTTGAAGACCTCACTGTTTTTCTTGCAAATTAAAAGGTGGCAAGCTTTTATTAAAATACTAAAAACATTACTAATGGAGTGCTAAATTATCACAATAATTAACCAGCCATTACACAATGGCTATTAGAGCCTATACAATTAACTAGAGATCAGATCTCTGGTTAATTTTATAAATGTGCCCCAAATGTCCCCAACATACAGTGTAGTGTATTGTATTAACAAATAAAGATAGCAGCAATTTATTTTTTTAATACAATTACTGCACTAAGCAGTATTTTGGGGTTAAAGTTGGCAGGAGTGGGGTGAAAAGTGCCACGGTCTATGGGAACTGTGTGTTCCCAGTAAATATATAGGTCTATGCTTATAGACATATATATGATTGTGTTAATATGTGTATATACACATCTTACACATACATATATATGTATATAATCATAATCTTACTCCCTTTGCTGCGCTAAGGTTCTGATCAGAATGAGGCTCCCATTGGAGCCTATGGAAGCGCGCTCTTGTGAGTTCAATGCTTCCCAGCAATGCTAACACGAGCTCGCGTTCGCATTGCTGACAACTTGTAATACCAACGGACATTAGCGTGCGCTGGTATTACACAGTGGATCACAAATATCTCTTTAATTAAAGCGATATTTAGCACTCCACTTATAATCTGGCCCTAATTACTCTAAAAGTAAAAAAAAATGCATATGAAAATAACAACAATTTTAAGGCACAGTTTACTGAATAAAGTATAATTTGAATTTGTATTAGGCATAATATTAAAGTTTAAACATACACCAGGTTCTCCTTTGTGAACTTTTACATAGCTGAGAGCTCTCATTCTTTCTATTGTAGACCTCTCGCCACTCACAGGGACAGCTCCTTTTTTATAGAATTCCATGAAGGCTGCCCCTGCGAGTGTTAGTTTGCAAAGCCACATCTAGATGATTTTTTTAGAACCAACCCCTTAGCTCCTTTCATAAGGGCATACTAATGGAGGCTCAGGCATGCTCAGGTATTGAGCACTATATGAAAGAAGTGTTTTTAGCAATATAACAATGTCATACATTGTTGCAAACACTGCTGCCATATAGTCAAAACAACTAAAAATATTAATAGATATTTTTAATGTTTGGCTTAAATCATGTTACATTTTATATAAATAGTTTAAGTAATTTGTATTTGCTAATTAAATATTCTAAAATAGTTTCCAATGTATGCTTAATATTTGTTTGAAAATATAACATCATAAATAGAACAAAAACACTAAATATAGAAAGCACAAACAAAATGCCAGGTAATTTTTACATAACAAAAAATGCAAAGATGTATTGAGACAAAGATGTGCCATCATTTTCCATTTGCATTATTATTATTATTATTTCATTTATTTGTAGAGCGCCAACAGATTCTGCAGTGCTATAAACATAGGCAATATACAAGGTAACATTTATAGGGATAAAATGGGTAGAGGGCCCTGCCGAGAGTCGCACTATTGTAGTCAGCTCTTATGAAGGTGACCTGCTTTAAAATAGTTTCCAATGTATGCTTAATATTTGTTTGAAAATATAACATCATAAATAGAACAAAAACACTAAATATAGAAAGCACAAACAAAATGCCAGGTAATTTTTACATAACAAAAAATGCAAAGATGTATTGAGACAAAGATGTGCCATCATTTTCCATTTGCATTATTATTATTATTATTTCATTTATTTGTAGAGCGCCAACAGATTCTGCAGTGCTATAAACATAGGCAATATACAAGGTAACATTTATAGGGATAAAATGGGTAGAGGGCCCTGCCGAGAGTCGCACTATTGTAGTCAGCTCTTATGAAGGTGACCTGCTTTAAAGAACTTATATATTGTTTGAAATAACCAAATAATACACACTGTACAAACAATGTACTTTTTACTCTGATAGAAAAATACATGCATTGGAAACTAGAAGCTAATGCAAGTTAAAATACACTGAAAATTGTGCAATTTGAATTGTGTTTGCTTAAACAAAAACAAAAAACTTTTTATAGATGCCATATATTGTCAAATGTACTTTTCCCTGTGTGATTCTCCATTTCAGAGAGCTTCATCACTTTCTATGAGAGACAGCTTGCCAGTCACTTGGACTTTCAGATTCATCAATATTTTTTTAGAAAATTGAGTCTGCCCATGTTAGGGTCCACATGATGATGTCACTCAATGCTGACGAATTTTAAAGAATTGTAAAGAACTGGGTCCTAAGTAAGTCAACAATAATGCACACAATCCTTCTAAACAGGAGAATCAACTCTATCAAATAAGGGTTTACAATATGTTCTAGCTCTAATATGCATGGTGTAAAAAGATCATTTTTACCTCATAAAACCAGATTTAGAGTAACAAAAAAAGAGTGAGGACATTAAAACATCCCCCTTTTCAGGCAAAAACAAATTATCTTTAAAGTACAACAATGTATAAATAACAAATACCTGTCATTTAACATCAAATTAAAATAAAAAAGAGAATATGTGCTAAATATATTAAACAATACTGTATGTCACATCTAAACTAATTCCTTAATTATTTCCTCTCAAAATAACACTACAATAACTATAGCAATATATTTTGTTATCTCTCTCTTTTGTGGCATATTTATTATAATTGGCAAGAACGTTATATGGTGGTAAAGGTTAAATGTGGATTAATGAAGTGAACTAGATTGCCAGAAATTATCCTAATGGCACTGAGCATTGTGAATTGGGTATCAGAAGCCATGATTATGCAAAGTTGCATTTTTGAAATCCAGACACATATAGGGCAAGATTATAAGTGGAGCAAATTCACCCTTTTGCAGGCACACAATGGTGCGAGCTCACGGTAGTAATTAGTGATCAGAAAATTAACCAGCGGTCAGGCCTCTGGTTAATTTAAAAGATTTTCCCCAATTGCCCCCAAAATACAGTGTCAGGTTCCTTGATAAAATAAAATAGTAGAATCCTTATTTTTTTTAATATAATTGCACAAAACAGTTTAAAGGTGTTAATGTGAGGGGATGTTGGGTGTTATGATAAAAACAGCACTGAAAAGTGCCTTTACATTGCGGTCTATGGGGACTGTGTAATTACTCTATGCTTATATACATAAATATTTATGTATTAATATGTGTATATACACATAGAAACGCATAAAGATATATGTATATATTCATAGACATATATATTTACACTTTGACGACTTACCTCCCTCGCTGCGCGAGGTTCGCTGCTGTGTCTCGCATTGCGTCTCACTTATAATACCAGCTCACAATTGCGTGCACTGGTATTACGAGTGGCGCGCAAATATCACGCTCATGTAAGTGCAATTTTGCATTCCACTCGTAATCTGGACCATAATAGTAATTCTTAAATAAAAATTTAGAATTCTATTTTGGAAAATGTAATCATAATTTGACCTGGCTTTTTATTATACTAAAAAAAAACATGAATTGGCATGAGACTGAGATTTGCTAAAAGTTGAGAAGGAATTTATTTTCTCAATTAAACCAACACAAACTATTTAATGCAAGAATACGTATCTGTTATTTAAAGTACATAAAGGCCTCACAAATTGTTAAATCATTACACAACTATTATTTCCCTTAACAAATAACAGTGAAAGGCACATTTTAACATCTAATGTATGCATGCTGGCATGTTTCTTTATGCCTTTGTGTAGGTTAGAGTAATGTTTCACGTT
Source organism: Bombina bombina (assembly GCF_027579735.1). Lineage (NCBI taxonomy): Eukaryota > Metazoa > Chordata > Amphibia > Anura > Bombinatoridae > Bombina > Bombina bombina. Next base: position 324,423,775 of record NC_069503.1, read on the forward strand.
CTCATTTAAAGCTGAAGATTACACCCACATTCTTCATACAATGTACCCTAAATATACACTCCAGAAAGCAATGTTAGCAAAGCCCCAATTTAATGCATTTACTAAAACAAAAAATAGTAAGATATAACGGCCATATCAAAAGGGGGATTTTTGAAACAAGCTAATTTGTTAAAATTTGAAATAGGTGGAATCACTTTATTGCAATAGGACAATATTCTTGATGCTCTATTTCAGCCAATAATACCATATTGCTTTGGAAATCCTTTGGGGCTATTTATGCAAATTTATGAAAATTAAATATCAACTTTTCTTGAACTGCCTTTTAATTTCCTAGGCACACTTAAAGGGACATGAAACCAATTTTTTTCTTTAATGATTCAGATAGATCATACAATTTAAAACAGTTTTCCAATTTAATTCATTTATCAATTTTACTTCACTCTCATGATATTGAAGCGGCAGCAAAGCACTACTGGGAACTAGCTGAATACATTGGTAAGCCAATGACAAGGGACGTATATATGCAGCCACCAATCAGCAGCTAGCTCCCCACTCCTGAGCTTTCCTAGGTATGCTTTTAAACAATGGATACCAAGAAAATTAAGCAAATTAGATAATAGAAGTAAATTGGAAAGTTGTTTATAATTCTGTATCTGAATCATAATTTAATAAATATGAATGCAGAGTAAAAATCCTACATGTCTGAATTTAGCAGAACGTGGTTTGCTAATTATTTGCAAAATCAATACATCATTCATTCATTCTGACTCCCAATTGTGGGTCACTTATTTTGAAATAGATACCATCTATGGCCAATTGCTATCTGCTATGACCCTCAGATCTTTATATATTAGAGGATCAGCCATAGTCAGTTTAAGGTTTTAAATGTGTACAACATTATACAATAATCTATGGGGGGGAAAAGTTTTGTTTTTTTACATGGATTTCTTTTTATTTCTGCTGTACATTCATCATTTAGATTCAATTATAGATTATGTTAGTAATTGCTCATTTAGGTATTTTTGTATGTAAAATAGCTGTTTTTGCTAATTTAAACCAATACTCATAATGAAAATTTCAGTGCTGGGCTTTGTGTATGTATAAAGAGATAAGATAAGTAGATGTCTTCTTCCTGCAAACTCAGCTAAATTGAATGGTCATGCTCCAGAGAACAATGGATAATGGTTTCAAGGAGCAAGACCAACTTGTTCATTTGTATAAATAAAACAACTAGTTCAGATAGATAGATAGATAGATAGATAGATAGATAGAAATAAAGTTAGATAGATGATAGATAGTAAGAGAGGTAGTAAAAGAAAAATTGGCAAATCTAGTCAAGTATCACCACTTGCATTATCCCTGTAATACTCTGTATACACTGTCACCAATGCACCAGGGAACTTTGGAGATACGATATGCAACTTTGATATTCAATATCTTATGGGTTTTGCTTCCATGCTCTGTTTTCTATTCAATAATTCTATATCGCTAACTTTTATGTAATGGAGGATTTTGATAAGATGTTTTTTTCTCAACCATAACTCAAATTAAAATATATATATATATTGGAAAGACATGAAGGGGTTACATATTTTATAGCACAATTCCCCTTGAACATTGACAACTACCCTTTCCCAGTACTATTAACCCTATCCCAGACAATGTCCAATTTAGCTTTCCTCCCTAATTTCCTGGAGGCTTTCCATGGCAGGGAGATAAGGACTTGGGGGTAGTACCTCACTAGGATGGGGTGTGTGGGCACTGCTTGTGTCTTGGATGGGGTTGTGCAAAATTGGGCATGGTATGGCATGTGCAGTCCTTTGAATTTGGTATATTTAAAAGCTGCAAGAGGTGCAGTGGGCAGTCCTGCAAGATCCGGGAAGGTTAAGAGATATACTTTAGCCCCAACCTATTCCCTGCATGCCTTTGATATAATCCCTTCCCCTGCTGCACATACATCCCAAAAACATTCTCAAGCATCTTAAATAATGAATTAATAAATAAATAAATAAAACTAATGCATATATATAAAAAAATAATAAAAATAATAACTATACTGATCAACTATTTCACACCCAGCCTCAATTCCAGTGCCTTTTTTGGTCAGTTACACAAATCCCTCACACTTTCAGAAAATACCACTGTTGAAGTCAAGTTACAAACTGTAGCATTAAAGATAAACTCAAAACTGAATTATCCATTATTAAATATATTATACTTACTGAAAAAATTGCAGTGCACGTTTATTACCTAGTTTTATGAAATTTTATTTTGAAAACTGTAGTTCTCCATGCAATATTCCTCCAGAGAAACTGGAGTGCATTCCATAGAATTAAAAACGCTGGCCAGCGTGAATGTTTCATATTAATTTCATGACATGTTCAAGGGTACATATCTGTCCCTAACTGGCCATAATAAAAATAATAATAATAATAAATATTATTGCAGAAATTTCCAAGGGGTATGTTCCTGAACTGGAAAAAATAGAGTTGTAGCATTCATTTAGCATGCAGATATTTGGTAATACAGTGATTTAAAGGACAGTTAATATCTTGTAATTATTTACAAGACACTTCTACTGTCTTGCTACAGAAAAACATTTCAGCCAAGTCTAAAATAAATTATTAACATCTTATTTGCTACAACTGTTTTTTTCAATAGCCAAACTCCACACACTACCTGCCATTTTTGGAGGAGCCAATCCAGGCTTGATTATGCAGACAACAAGGCTAGCTATGGTCCTTATGTAAATATACAGTTTATACCAGCATTTTAAAATTACTAGGACAAAGATGTATGTAGCAGCAATATAAGCTGCCACACATAATAACAAAAATCTCAGGTCACTCTCCTTTTTATGTTCTTGCAGCTCCTTTGGAAAGTAAACACTCAATAGACACTCACAGGTGTTTCTAGGGACCTTATATAGTCAAGTGGGCACTTGAAGCTATATAACTTCAACAGTATTAGAAATATCCATCTATACCCCATAAACATATACAGGGAAGGCAAAACTCTATAGACTGTACACAAAAAAATGTGATATTTGGCGTGCTAAGCACCTGAGAAAGAGGTTTAGCACCCTGAAGTGTCACAAAATAAATTTGACACTATTGGCAAAATTCACTCTCCCTGCAGGCGGATAGGTACACAAGAAGTTAAACTCTATAACTGCACTCACCACTTGCGATTATGCATCACATGGCAAAATGTAACACTGCACAAGAAGTTTCTTGCACAAGGCTCATCTCTCACACAACCAATTGCATTAGAGGAGAGCATTTCAATTACTCTGAACAAGTGTGATTGATCTCGTCATCTCTGAGGAAAAAGAAGCAGTTTCTGCTTCTTAAATATGTGGCAGTAGGCTTGCTTATGCGACATGCTCCATATAGACAAAAAAAACTGCAAATACAGATTCATAAAATTGGCCCTATATGTCAGTTCTGAATAAAATTACAGGGAGTGCAGAATTATTAGGCAAATGAGTATTTTGACCACATCATCCTCTTTATGCATGTTGTCTTACTCCAAGCTGTATAGGCTCGAAAACCTACTACCAATTAAGCATATTAGGTGATGTGCATCTCTGTAATGAGAAGGGGTGTGGTCTAATGACATCAACACCCTATATCAGGTGTGCATAATTATTAGGCAACTTCCTTTCCTTTGGCAAAATGGGTCAAAAGAAGGACTTGACAGGCTCAGAAAAGTCAAAAATAGTGAGATATCTTGCAGAGGGATGCAGCACTCTTAAAATTGCAAAGCTTCTGAAGCGTGATCATCGAACAATCAAGCGTTTCATTCAAAATAGTCAACAGGGTCGCAAGAAGCGTGTGGAAAAACCAAGGAGCAAAATAACTGCCCATGAACTGAGAAAAGTCAAGCGTGCAGCTGCCAAGATGCCACTTGCCACCAGTTTGGCCATATTTCAGAGCTGCAACATCACTGGAGTGCCCAAAAGCACAAGGTGTGCATTACTCAGAGACATGGCCAAGGTAAGAAAGGCTGAAAGGCGACCACCACTGAACAAGACACACAAGCTGAAACGTCAAGACTGGGCCAAGAAATATCTCAAGACTGATTTTTCTAAGGTTTTATGGACTGATGAAATGAGAGTGAGTCTTGATGGGCCAGATGGATGGGCCCGTGGCTGGATTGGTAAAGGGCAGAGAGCTCCAGTCCAACTCAGACGCCAGCAAGGTGGAGGTGGAGTACTGGTTTGGGCTGGTATCATCAAAGATGAGCTTGTGGGGCCTTTTCGGGTTGAGGATGGAGTCAAGCTCAACTCCCAGTCCTACTGCCAGTTTCTGGAAGACACCTTCTTCAAGCAGTGGTACAGGAAGAAGTCTGCATCCTTCAAGAAAAACATGATTTTCATGCAGGACAATGCTCCATCACACGCGTCCAAGTACTCCACAGCGTGGCTGGCAAGAAAGGGTATAAAAGAAGAAAATCTAATGACATGGCCTCCTTGTTCACCTGATCTGAACCCCATGGAGAACCTGTGGTCCATCATCAAATGTGAGATTTACAAGGAGGGAAAACAGTACACCTCTCTGAACAGTGTCTGGGAGGCTGTGGTTGCTGTTGCACGCAATGTTGATGGTGAACAGATCAAAACACTGACAGAATCCATGGATGGCAGGCTTTTGAGTGTCCTTGCAAAGAAAGGTGGCTATATTGGTCACTGATTTGTTTTTGTTTTGTTTTTGAATGTCAGAAATGTATATTTGTGAATGTTGAGATGTTATATTGGTTTCACTGGTAAAAATAAATAATTGAAATGGGTATATATTTGTTTTTTGTTAAGTTGCCTAATAATTATGCACAGTAATAGTCACCTGCACACACAGATATCCCCCTAAAATAGCTATAACTAAAAACAAATGAAAAACTACTTCCAAAACTATTCAGCTTTGATATTAATGAGTTTTTTGGGTTCATTGAGAACATGGTTGTTGTTCAATAATAAAATTAATCCTCAAAAATACAACTTGCCTAATAATTCTGCACTCCCTGTAGAATTCTAAACACTTTTACCGTACAAACATATTTTATTTAAATTAATTCAAACAGTGCTTTTGTAATTCAAATAAAATACGCTGAAATGTATGATTACATCAGAAACATGTTAAAAACTATTCAAGTGTAATGGAAAACTGTTTTATTTGTAATTTATTTCAATCCATCAATCTTTTTTCTTGAAATCCATCAATACCACTTTAGTATTTTCATGCAATACACTGCTAATTATATCTGCACATCAATGTCTTGAAAGAATAAGACTTCTTGTCAAGCTAGCAATTAAAATATGAAATTAATTACAGTGAAGCATAAAATCTCATTAAACAAAGTTCATCCTACCCTATAGATTATTTGTGTGTTACTACATTAATGAACATAACCTGCGCATGAATCCTAATTAGGTTTGCTTGTCTGAAATGTATATATTATTTTCTCATCAAGATTTCTCAAGCTTAAAAAAAGTCTTGCACATAACTGGTTCTATGGGGGCACTGGAAGGTGCTTTGTACTCCTGTTCATTACTCTAGTACCTCAAAGAATAAAGGGAGAGATTACATATGCGGCGTCACCCGCAAAAGCAGGCGTCGGCTATTTTTAGACGGATGTAGCGATCACATATACGGCATATATATTTTATCCATCAACCACTGTTTTTACTCCCATAAACTAACATAGAAATGGCGTCACATGTCGGTATCACATATTAAACGCAAGGACCTATGCGGCGAAAATGGAGACATTTTATTCCATTTTCACCTTGCCACTGATAGGCTCGAGCAGCAAGCCTTGCGCTGAGTATATGCGCACTGTAACTCCCTGGAAGTCTTAACAAACACCTAACGCATGCGCAATATGTACCTCTCAACCGGCATCCCCCACTGCAAAAATTAATAAATGTATTAACCCCTAATGCATCAACCCCCAAATTGCAAAGTATCTAATTACACTGATAACCCCTAATCTGCCTAACCCCCACAACGCAATCTACCTATTAACACTATTAACCCCTAATCTGCCAACCTCCCACAACACAATCTACCTATTAACATTATTAACCCCTAATCAGCCAACCCCCACAACGCAATCTACCTATTAACCTTTTAACCCCTAAACCACCATCCATATCAGCTGCTTTGGATCTACAAAGTGGAGCCTTTTTATTTGTTCTGTGCTCTACAAAGAGCAAGAACACAAGTAAACAAGGAGAAACAAAGCAATAAACTTTTAAATAAACAGAAGAATATGAAGCCCCCAATTAGTATCGCTGAACTATTCATATTTAAAGGGAAAGTAAACACCTTGAGATTTTTATATAAAATGTTTAGTTACACATAATCAAACAACTTTTTCATTACACTTTCATTATTTATTCTGCCTTGTTTTCATGTAATTCATCTCACTACTGATATCTCAAGAATAAACTTGCTAAGGGCTCCATTTATTAGGCTGCAAATGCAGGTCTAGAGGCCATTCGCTGCAGGCTTGTATGAGTGAACCTGCTGCCGATAGTTAAGAAGAAGTGGTCATCAGACCACTGCTTTCAAACCTGTATGCCAGCTCTTAGCTGGCAGATTAAAATCACCCAGACACCATTGCCATGGGTGATTGACAGCCCCTACTCATGCAACATTAACCATTTGAGTGCTTATGACGGCTCTGAGCCGTCATGAGCACTCTCCCACCTTGAGGGAGATCTGGGGGCTCCTTACTGCTCCTACCTCGGCGATCGTGCCTGTAGAGTGACAGGCATCGCCGGGGCGTCACGTGATGCGCGGTGACGTCATGCGCAATTACGTGATGACGTCACAGCGCAACTTTATTTATACTTAACAATGTTAAGTATAGGAGGAGGGGGCATGCTGCTTAGAAGCCTGTATCTCAGGCATCTAAGCAGCTACAGACCCCCAAGACCCACTGTTGGAAAGGTAATCGCCTAACCTCAACAGTGTAAGTATTGAGGGTCTGAAAAAAAAAAAAAGGTTTAAAAAAAAATAAAAAAATTTCAAAAATTAAAATATTAAAAGAAAATATTAGCACCCAGGTGGGAAATGGCTTAGCAGCCAAAGGGTTAAGCTAGCATGAGCAGTGGGCGGCAGGGGCTTTTGATAAATGGGGCCATAAATACATTTCTCTAACTAGCTGTAGAAGGAAACAACTGCAAACAATGTACTGGATACTAACATTATGGCCATGGCTATGCTTGATGTCTGCACACTTAAGCCCAGGCTGGCTCCTCCAAATAAGATAAGTGGTGGGTGGAGTTTGACTATTGAAAAACTGTTGCAGTAAACAAAATGTTAAACGGACATGAAGCCCAAAATTTTTCTTTCATGGTTCAGATGAAGCATACAATGTTAAACAAATCTCCATTTTGTTTCTATTATTAAATTTGCTTGTTTACTTTCCTATTCTTTATTAAAGGAGAAGCATTGCACTACTGGGAGCAGGGTGAACACACTTTGTGAGAGCGAGCCAATGACAAGAAACATATATGTGCAACCACAAACCAGCAGCTAGCTTCCCGTAGTGCATTGCTGCTACTAAACCTACCCAGGTATGCTTTTCAACAATGTATACCCAAAGAACCAAGCAAATTAGATAATAGAAGTAAAATGGAAAGATGTTTAAAATTGTATGCAATGAAAAATGTAGGGTCTCCTTTAATTTGTTTTTAAACTGTTTAGACGTGGGTAGTGTGGTCTTGCATTTAATGAAAAAAATAACTTTTATTTTTCACGCTTGGTACAATAAACCTTGTCATTAATACATTTGATTTGAAAATCGTATAACGTTACTTTTTTCCTGGGTAAAAATAAAGTAATTAGGGTAAACTAATAGGAAGCAAATCGTCCACTTATCCATGCAAAAGGGGTAAAATGAGTCCATGAAATGTTGTTCCCATTTGAGTCACTCTTATGATGTTTACGAGCCACCGTTTGTAAAATAATGTGTAGCTCATATGTACAACAAGCAACTCTCTCCTACTACTGACATTGTTATGTTCTGAAATGCTTGTGCAATGCCGTCCCCTGCAGATTGCTTTGCTGCATCCAAGTGAATTAGTGAAGGCAAATGGAGCATTAAAAAAAAAAAAACACCGCCCGCACGAAGTATAACAATAAAAAAACCGAACCTCCCACACAAAGTATTAACACCTACACCGCAAACCTGCACATCGCAAAAGAATAAAGAAATTAACCCCTTAATCTCTTAACTGTCAACCACCCACATCACAATAAACCTAATTACCCTATTAACCCCTAAACCGCAAACACCCCAGATCGCAATAAACCTTATTACTCTATTAACCCCTAAACCACAAAACCCCCAGATCGCAAGTAAACATTTTAACCCCTAAACCGCAAAACTCACACATTGCAAGAAACCTATTTACCCTGTTAACCTCTAAACCACAAAAACCCCACATTGCAATAAACCTAATTAACCTATTAACCCCTTAAACCGCCAAAACCCACAACGCAAATAACTAATTACATTACTCAGCCCCCTAAACTAACACCCCCTAACATAACACCCCCTAAGTTAACACAAATGAACTATACTAAAAAATACTAAAGTTAAAAAAAAAGCTAAGATTACAAAAAATAAAAAGGGCTAACATTACAGAAAATAAAAAAAACAAATTACAAAATTTTACTAAATTAAACCTAATCCCTATGAAAATAAAAAAAGCCCCCCAAAATAAAGACATCCTCTAATCTAATAATAAACTGCCAGTAGCCCTTAAAATGGCTTTTTGCAGGGCATTGCCCCAAGATAAACAGCTCTTTTACAGAAAAAAAGTCTAAATCCCCCTAACAGTAAATCCCCCCACCCACCAAACCCCCCAACCTAACACTAAAAAAACTAACACTAAAAAACCTATACTACCCATTGCCCTGAAAAGGGAATTTGTTTGGGCATTGCCCTTAAAAGAGCATTTAGCTCTTTTACTGCCCATCCCTAATCTAAATAAAACAAACCCCCCAAAAAACCCTTAAAAAACCTAAGTCTAACCCCCAGGTTGGTACTCACCCATCGTGAAGTCTGGCGGGGAAGGTCCTGTTCCAGTTGGTGAAGCCTTCTTCCAAGCAGTGACCTCTTCTTTCTTCTTCCATGAACAATCCGGCGCAGAGTGGAGGGTGGAGCTGAAGACCGATGAACGGCGACCCTGGAACTGAAGACCGGCGATCCTGGAACTGAAGACAGGCAACCCTGGAACTGAAGACCGGAGACCGCGGAGCCATGGAGCGTGGAGGATCCTCTTCCTATGATCGCCGACATACACTGAATAGTGAATTCAAGGTAGGGGGTGTTTTTATTTTGAGGCGGCTTTTTTATTTTCATAGGGATTATGTTTAATTTTGTAAATTTTGGTAATTTGTTTTTTTAATTTTCTGTAATATTAGATTTTTTTTATTTTCTGTAATTTAGGTTAATTTAAACTTAGGTTTATTTTTTTATTTTTTTAGGGGTTAGACTAGGGATGGGCAGCAAAAGAGCTGAATGCCCTTTTAAGGGCAATGCCCATACAAATGCCCTTTTCAAGGCAATGGATATTTAAGTTTTTAAGTGTTAAATTTATTTATTTTGGGGGGGGGGGTTACTGTTAGGGGGGACTTAGAATCTTTGGTAACTGGAAAAGAGCTGTTGAACTTAGGGCAATGCCCTACAAAAAGCCCTTTTAAGGGCTATTGGTAGTTTAGCATTAGATTAGGGGGTGTTTTTATTTTGGGGGGTCTTTTTTAGTTTCATAGGGATTAGGTTTATTTATTTTTATTTTTGATCATTTTTTTTTTTTTTTCTGCAGTTCATTTTTTAAAATTTAATAACACAAAGACTGAGAGGGGAGAGAGAGCAAATGAGAGGGGAGAGAGAGCCAATGAGAGGGGAGAGAGAGAGTGCAAGAGAGGGGGAGAGCAAAAGAGAGGGGGGAGAGAGAGAGCAAAAGAGAGGTGTGAGAGAGAGAGAGCAAAAGAGAGGGGAGAGAGAGAGCAAAAGAGAGAGGGAGAGATAGAGCAAAAGAGAGGGAGGAGAGAGAGAGCAAAAGAGAGGGGGGAAAGAGAGAGCAAAATAGAGGGGACGAGAGAGCAAACAAGGGGGGGATCAAAAGGGGTGGTGAAAGATTCCACCTGGATGGATTCTTTCACCACCCTGCTTTTTTCGGAATCCACCAGGTGAATTCCGAAAATGGCAGGTTGGCTCCATCACCACAATAGACTGCCCTTCCGAAAATGGCAGGGTGGTTCGGTGGTTCCGTCACCACAATAGATAGGCTTGCCCACTAGTATATTTATATATATACAGGGAGTGCAGAATTATTAGGCAAGTTGTATTTTGGAGGATTAATTTTATTATTGAACAACAACCATGTTCTCAATGAACCCAAAAAACTCAATAATATCAAAGTGGAATATTTTTGGAAGTAGTTTTTAGTTTTAGCTATTTTAGGGGGATATCTGTGTGTGTAGGTGACTATTACTGTGCATAATTATTAGGCAACTTAACAAAAAACAAATATATACCCATTTCAATTATTTATTTTTACCAGTGAAACCAATATAACATCTCAACATTCACAAATATACATTTCTGACATTCAAAAACAAAACAAAAACAAATCAGTGACCAATATAGCCACCTTTCTTTGCAAGGACACTCAAAAGCCTGCCATCCATGGATTCTGTCAGTGTTTTGATCTGTTCACCATCAACATTGCGTGCAGCAGCAACCACAGCCTCCCAGACACTGTTCAGAGAGGTGTACTGTTTTCCCTCCTTGTAAATCTCACATTTGATGATGGACCACAGGTTCTCAATGGGGTTCAGATCAGGTGAACAAGGAGGCCATGTCATTAGATTTTCTTCTTTTATACCCTTTCTTGCCAGCCACGCTGTGGAGTACTTGGACGCATGTGATGGAGCATTGTCCTGCATGAAAATCATGTTTTTCTTGAAGGATGCAGACTTCTTCCTGTACCACTGCTTGAAGAAGGTGTCTTCCAGAAACTGGCAGTAGGACTGGGAGTTGAGCTTGACTCCATCCTCAACCCGAAAAGGCCCCACAAGCTCATCTTTGATGATACCAGCCCAAACCAGTACTCCACCTCCACCTTGCTGGCATCTGAGTCGGACTGGAGCTCTCTGCCCTTTACCAATCCAGCCACGGGCCCATCCATCTGGCCCATCAAGACTTACTCTCATTTCATCAGTCCATAAAACCTTAGAAAAATCAGTCTTGAGATATTTCTTGGCCCAGTCTTGACGTTTCAGCTTGTGTGTCTTGTTCAGTGGTGGTCGTCTTTCAGCCTTTCTTACCTTGGCCATGTCTCTGAGTATTGCACACCTTGTGCTTTTGGGCACTCCAGTGATGTTGCAGCTCTGAAATATGGCCAAACTGGTGGCAAGTGGCATCTTGGCAGCTGCACGCTTGACTTTTCTCAGTTCATGGGCAGTTATTTTGCGCCTTGGTTTTTCCACACGCTTCTTGCGACCCTGTTGACTATTTTGAATGAAACGCTTGATTGTTCGATGATCACGCTTCAGAAGCTTTGCAATTTTAAGAGTGCTGCATCCCTCTGCAAGATATCTCACTATTTTTTACTTTTCTGAGCCTGTTAAGTCCTTCTTTTGACCCATTTTGCCAAAGGAAAGGAAGTTGCCTAATAATTATGCACACCTGATATAGGGTGTTGATGTCATTAGACCACACCCCTTCTCATTACAGAGATGCACATCACCTAATATGCTTAATTGGTAGTAGGCTTTCGAACCTATACAGCTTGGAGTAAGACAACATGCATAAAGAAGATGATGTGGTCAAAATACTCATTTGCCTAATAATTCTGCACTCCCTATATATATATATATATATATATATATACACATACACACATATATATATATATATATATATATATACCTATATACTTTATATATATATATATATATATATATATATATATACTGTATATATACACACACACAGACACACAGATATATATATTCAGTGATGTGCAGTCACTAGAGGCAGGTGAGGCAGGGCTTCGCCTCTCATATGGGCAAAAATATATATATTTTTTTATTGGCTTTAAAAAAAATGAATTGCAATTTTTTCCCCCCCCAGCATTTATTATCACAGCTACATGTTGTGCAATGGAGAGGCACAAGCAGGTCTGCCCACTATCACACAACATGCTGCGCCACCTACTGGATGAAAGTGGTTAAAATCATTGCATGGCCCATAAGTGCTTATTTGAGGCAGTCCTATTTGGGCTGACCCAATCCAGTGAGAGGCATTAGTAAGTGGAACTTAAGGTTGGGGCTGGATGTTAAATGATATAAAACAAAAACGGAAAAAAACTACTTTCATTTATTTTGTTGCTGTCCTGTGAAGCTGCCAGCTTTGCTAAAGTGAAAAATAGAGTTCTGTATTTCCCTTCTAAGTGCAGTGGAATGTGCCACTGACACTTCCTTACAGAGCAGGAAGAGATGCAGAGAGCAGAGAGCAGTGTTTTAGCGACATCTTATTGAAGTAAGTGCTACAACCTTAGATTTTACTGAAAGGGATTCTGTTACTGAAAATTATAATTTAATGAATGTGGTTTAGTGTTTTTTTACTCTTTTACAGCAGTTTAAGGATTGTTATTGTATTTTGTTTGCTCAAACTTTACAACTTAGCAGCTTGCCTCTGTACTCCACACTAGTTTATAGTCTCACTTTCTGAACTCTCTGTAGCTCTGCTGTTTTATTACTTAAAAATACAGTGGTCCCTCCCCCCCCCTTGTGTGTGTGTCTCTCTCTCTCTATCTATCCATCTCTCTCCTTATGTGTCGTTCTCCCCCATGGTCTCTTTCTCTCTCTTTTCCTCCCTCTCTGACTCTCTCATCCCTTATGTGTCTCTCTAACCCTCTGTGTGTGATTGTGTCTCTCTCTCTTTCTCTAACCCTTTGTGTGTGATTGTATCTCTCTCTTTCTCTAACCCTCTGTGTGTGATTGTGTCTCTCTCTCTCTTTCTCTAACCCTCTGTGTGTGATTGTGTCTCTCTCTCTTTCTCTCTCTCTAACCCTCTGTGTGTGATTGTGTCTCTCTCTCTCTTTCTCTCTCTCTCTCTAACCCTCTGTGTGTAATTGTGTCTCTCTCTCTCTTTCTCTCTCTCTAACCCTCTGTGTGTGATTGTGTCTCTCTCTTAATCTCTCTCTCTAACCCTCTGTGTATGATTGTGTCTCTCTCTCTTTCTCTCTCTCTCTCTCTCTCTAACCCTCTGTGTGTGATTGTGCCTCTCTCTTTCTCTCTCTAACCCTCTGTGTGTGATTGTGTCTCTCTCTCTTTCACTCTCTAGCCCTCTGTGTATGATTATGTCGTTATCTCTCTCTTTCTCTCTCTTTCTCTCTCTCTCTCTCTCTCTCTGTTTCTCTCTCCCTCTGTGTGTGATCGTGTCTCTCTTTTTCTAACCCTCTGTATGTGATTGTCTCTCTCTCTCTCTCTCTCTCTCTAACCCTCTGTGTGTGATTGTGTCTCTCTCTCTTTCTCTCTCTCTAACCCTCTGTGTATGATTGTGTCTCTCTCTCTTTCTCTCTCTCTAACCCTCTGTGTGTGATTGTGTCTCTCTCTCTCTCACCCTCTGTGTGTGATTGTGTCTCTCTCTCTTTCTCTTTCTCTCTCTCTAACCCTCTGTGTATGATTGTGTCTCTCTTTCTCTCTCTCTCTCTAACCCTCTGTGTGTGATTGTGTCTCTCTCTCTTTCTCTCTCTCTCTAACCCTCTGTGTGTGATTGTGTCTCTCTCTCTTTCTCTCTCTCTCTCTAACCCTCTGTGTATGATTGTCTGTCTCTCTCTCTCACTCTCTCTCTCTCTCTTTCTCTCTCCCTCTCTCTCTTTAACCCTCTGTGTGTGATTGTGTCTCTCTCTCTATCTCTCTCTCTCTAACCCTCTGTGTTTGATTGTGTCTCTCTCTCTCTCTCTCTCTCTCTCTCTCTCTCTCTTACCCTCTGCGTGTGATTGTGTCTCTCTTTCTCTTTCTCTCTCTAACCCTCTGTGTGTGATTGTGTCTCTCTCTCTCTCTAACCCTCTGTGTGTGATTGTGCCTCTCTCTCTTTCTCTCTAACCCTCTGTGTCTCTCTCCCCCCGTCTCTCTCTCCCTCTCCCCACCCCCCGAGTGCTTTTCTGTGTTTCTGTCTACCTTTTATTTATTTCATTAATGAATTGGTAGTGCCATCTGATGGTGTGGCTTTATTTAAAGGGGTAGGGTCAAGCACCCCACCATCTTTAAATTTCACCAGCCGCCACTAGATCAAGACATTTTTATATTTACTGAATAATGAAATAATCTATAAGCATAATTTGCAGCATTAAAGTAAAAAGTATGTTTTAAACATATTTTAATGGGCATGGATTTCTAGATCTCAAAATCAGAGCAAGCATTTTGTTATCTGGCAAGAGTTTCTGTTACAATCCTTTAGACTAAAATCATAAAATCAGATGTTTACTAAGTTGACCAGTTTTCCAAGACACCATTTAAAGGGACATGAAACCCATATGTTTTCTTTCACAATTTAGAAAGAGCATGCAATTTTAAATAACTTTCCAATTTACATCCAATATCTAATTTTCTTTATTCTTTTGATATCCTTTGTTGAAAATCATATCTAAATATGCTCAGTAGCTGCTGATTGGTGGCTGCACATAGATACCTCATGTGATTGGCTCACCCATGTGCATTGCTATTTATTCAACAAAGGATATCTAAAGAATGAAGGCGTATCCTAGCAACTGCCTTACCAGCCTCTGACGTCACTGATATATATATATATATATTCACTATATTGATAGAGAGAAACACAAAGAGGACACAGTAGTGTCCTCTCCAAAGAAAGACAGGGATTTCAGCACTCCAAAAATAACTATTTATAAGAAATTTAGAAAAATATCTAAACAATTAATTAAATATATTGGAGATGGGTGCTCCCCACTACAGCGTGAACTAGTCGGCGGCCGGGTCCCCTAAATCAAACCACACATGTAGAGTTAATTAATAAATTTTATTGTAAGTGCAAATAGATTTAAATATAAAGTGTTTCAAAATATAAAAAACACATAGAAAAAGCTGGCCAGCTCACAACAGTTACTTACGATGCAGGTTATTAACCTTAAATAGAGGTAATAAAAAGTTATTTAACAACACCCCAACCAGTGGGTAGCCCTGTGATTACACAGGAATCTGCTACCATGGATAGAAAAGGGGATCCATGCAAAATAACTAAAGAACAACAGAAAAGTATTGGCAACACCTCTCTCAGAGGATAACCCAAACTAGTTAATGTGTTATCGTGAGAAAAACACCTGAGGATCTATGCCTAACACTTCTAGTTATACAAACAAAGTACATGTGAAATATCAATGACATGTTAAACTTATTTACACATTCGTATTAATAAACAACACCCCTACCAGAGGGTAGCACCAATATAATAAAAAGGTTCCAGCTACCATGGTAAAACATTGGGGATCTATGTTTATAAAATACTACTTGCGTAATCACAGCAAAATATGAACCATTTTCATCATATGTATCAAGCAGGCAAAAAATGGACATTTGCACCCTTATTATAGAAAGTTACTTGTATTTCATTGCAACATATATTGAAACTGTTGCTAATAGGGTTCATTCTGTTACTTTGTTTCCCAAAGGATGCATTCCATTTAAAAAATAGACTCAACAATCCAAAGATACTTTACATGTGACTTCTGGGTAACGAGATCCTTCTCCGTTATGTCCTCATAAAGTAACTTGGTCCGGGTATAAAGCCTGCTTCTTATTGCGGTTCCAGAGCTGTGTTTACAACCTGCATGGTTCCAAAGCTGTGTTTGCAACTTGCATCGAGCAACGAATTGGGGCCTGGTTCCCAACTGTGCAGAATGACGTACCACGCCAACGGCCGTTTCACCCCCCACGTGACTCAAACGTCATTGGGGCTTCCTCAGGGCGTATAATTCAAAGTCCCTTGCTTGTTCTATTTAAACTCAGCCCTTCTCCTGGATTGGTGAAATTATTTGCGGTCTTAACACAACATATATTTATATGCTGTTCACGACAAAAGAAAAACAAACAAAGTAAAACAAAGAAAATATAGCGTCTCAATTCGCACACAATTAATGAATTTAGTCAACTCCAATAATATATTCACAGCGCTTGTCATAAATTTATACAAACGATATTTGCACTTAATTATATTGTTAAGCTTTTTTGATCCACCTCCAGCATAGCGGATACAGGCAAAAACGAGCATCAGGAAAAACACACAGCCCCCATATTAGTTATTGGAAATACATTATCCATAAAGGGAATGTATATTTAAAGGTTGCTATTACCTATTAATAGTAATATTGGGGTTTAGTGAAATGTGAATATTTTAGAGAATGCTAGAGAAAAGGGGCAAAATCCAATTTTTCATTCAATCCTTTTGGTGACAAAGTTTTTAATCTGTATATCCAAGCCACCTCTTTTCTAAGAAGCAGATTGTCTATATCACCACCTCTACCATGAAGAGAGCATTTCTCAATGCCTATTACTTTAAGGTCATCTATAAAGAAAGTATGGCATAATTTAAAATGTAGAGCTATATTGCTATTAATGATTCCTTCCTTTGCATTAGCAATATCATTGCACTGTTCTGTGATTCTGTCTTTCAGAATTCTCTTAGTTTTCCCTGTGTAATATAGAGGGCACGGACAGTACAATAGATATATTACATTATCAGATTTACAATTTATAAATTGTCTGATTTCATATATTTTATCACCAGTACCAATCTGTCTGGTTTTAACAACAAACCTGCAAAACACGCAATTACCACATTGGAAACAACCTTGTAATTTTTGTCGTTTTTCTAGCCAATTCTGTACTTTTGGATTGCGTGTAAAATCACTTTTAACCAATCTATCTTTTAGATTGGGAGCCCTACGTGCTACTAGGGATGGAAAATCACCCACTACACTTTTAACATTTTCATCTGAGAGTAGAAATTGCCATTTGCTTTTTTAGATCTTTCGGACTTGATTCCAATGTCCATTATATTCTGTAATGAACCTTACCCTATTGTCTGTTTTTTTCTCCTTTTTCTCCCACAACAGGGAGTCTCTATCAATCTTAAGCGCCTGATTCATTGCATATTTTACATTACGATTAGAATATCCTCTTACTTTAAACCGGTTTGCCATTTCTTTTGCATGTGTCTTGTATTTAGTCCTACTAGAACAGTTCCTCTGAAGTCTGAGGAACTGACCAGTAGGTATTCCTCTAATGAGGGACGGTGGGTGATGGCTGGAGGCCTGTAATAGTGTATTAGTTGCAGTAGTTTATCTGTAAATTTCTGTGGTAAGCTTACTTCCTTCTTTTTTGATTATAATGTCCAAGAATGGTAATTTGGTTGTATTATATTCATAAGTAAGGAATATATTTAAGTTATTGTTATTCAATTTAGATACAAATTCTTTTAAAATGGCCACAGAACCTTTCCACAGTAAGAATATGTCGTCCACATAGCGACGCCACATCAACACTAAGGAATTTATTAGTTCATTAAATTCTTCAAAGACGACAAGAAGCTCCCATAAGCCTAAATAAAGATATGCATATGAGGGGGCACAAGTTGCCCCCATCGCTGTAGCTCTTATTTGTCTGTAGAACTTGTTGTCGAATTTAAAAACATTATTTTCCAAGATAAACTTTAACAAATCAATTACAAATTTACTGTGTTTATCAAACTGAAAATCTGATTAGAGAGGGTGAAATAGAAGAGTACCCTAGTGATACTACAGCAGAATTCATAACCAATACTAATGGCGCACAAGGCACTGTTTATCTAACATCTAAATTTAGACCAAAGTCAAACTATATGCCACCTTTATCACTAGTACCAGCGGTCAATCTTTTTGTTAAAGAGGTTGAAAAAGAAATTGAGAATGTTTTTTAAATGGAATGCATCCTTTGGGAAACAAAGTAACAGAATGAACCCTATTTGCAACAGTTTCAATATATGTTGCAATGAAATACAAGTAACTTTCTATAATAAGGGTGCAAATGTCCATTTTTTGCCTGCTTGATACATATGATGAAAATGGTTCATATTTTGCTGTGATTACGCAAGTAGTATTTTATAAACATAGATCCCCAAATGCTTTACCATGGTAGCTGGAACCTTTTTTATTATATTGGTGCTACCCTCTGGTAGGGGTGTTGTTTATTAATATGAATGTGTAAATAAGTTTAACATGTCATTGATATTTCACATGTACTTTCTTTGCATAACTAGAAGTATTAGGCATAGATCCTCAGGTGTTTTTCTCATGATAACACATTTCCAACTAGTTTGGGTTATCCTCTGAGAGAGGTGTTGCCAATACTATTCTGTTGTTCTTTAGTTATTTTGCATGGATCCCCTTTTCTATCCATGGTAGCAGATTCCTGTGTAATCACAGGGCTACCCACTGGTTGGGGTGTTGCTAAATAACTTTTTATTACCTCTATCTAAGCTTAATAACCTGCATCGTAAGTAACTGTTGTGAGCTGGCCAGCTTTTTCTATGTGTTTTTTATATTTTGAAACACTTTATATTTAAATCTATTTGCACTTACAATAAAATTTATTAATAAACTCTACATGTGGTTTGATTTAGGGGACCCGGCCGCCGACTAGTTCACGCTGTAGTGGGGAGCACCCATCTCCAATATATTTAATTAATTGTTTAGATATTTTTCTAAATTTCTTATAAATAGTTATTTTTTGGAGTGCTGAAATCCCTGTCTTTCTTTGGAGAGGACACTACTGTGTCCTCTTCGTGTTTCTCTCTATCATTATAGTGAATCTATGTGTGTAACAGGGTCTGCACCCACGCATAAATTGTATAATACATATCATCCTACTCCCTAATAATTCAGTATAATATATATATATATATATAAATTAATCTATATGGTACCTCATATGAAAACCTTGGATATCAAAGTTTAGACACCCTGTAATTAAGAATTAATGAATGTGCAAAATATCTTAAGTTTAAAAATGCAATTCCAATGAAGTTATAAGCTTACACAAAAAAAAAAAAAGTATGAAATACAAGCATCTAAATGAACCATGATACAAGCTACTAAAGGAACCATGATACTATGTTGCTGCAGTGACTTGGGGGCAATGTACACAGTGTTTACAAGAATTTTATCACAGTTTTCTTTTTTTGTAAGGGCATCACCAAGTCATTTTAAAAGCAAACAATGAAAAGCTACAGGATATTTCCATTACAGGATGGAATATTTATTTCACAAGCTCTAATTGTGAGATATACAGACGACTGCATAACCGTATTTGTAACTACATCAGTTTAAAAAGGTAAAACTTATAAAATATAATATTTAAATGAATATTTTCTTCATATATTGTTGAACATTTGGTTATGGCTATATTCATTACATAAGTAAGAGGACTGTCGCAAAAAGCACACTGCAGTCGCATCTACATCTGATAAAACCTGCACTAAGTTAAAAAACTTGACACCATTTCCATATAGAGTTAAAAGTGCTGGAGAAGAATGAACGTTTTCAAGAACCTGTCACAATACAAAATGACAAGATGCAGCTAACAAAGGGAAACATTATATATGTCATCAGTCGCAGCTTATCAGATACATTCTATAAAATAAATAGCACTTGCATGTATAAACCATGAGACTGAATGGAAAACAAAAATAAAAAGATTGTGTTGCTCTATATCCATAAGAGTACCAGCAGCATTCTTGATTGTGAGTCAGTAATCTGCATGTGCTGATAAATGAGCAACACAGGCAGCAATTTACACATAAAGGAAATCAGTAAGAAACTGTATTTTACAACTGTCTGTTTACAATAAGTGCACAAATACTAAGAGCATCCTTTTTCCCTAAGGACATTATCAGCACACTATACTTGTCCCATAACTCCACCTTTATTACTGTATTACCTTAATAAACATTTGAATCCCAATATTAGTCATAAGAATGCTGCTACTTATATTTAAAGAGTGATTTAATTGACTATGATGCAGGTTTGTCATAAAGTATCCATCTATTTTAAAAATAATGCACTCATTGCTAGTACAAATGCTGCACCATAAACTGCATAGAAGCAACAAGAATAGTTAAATGATCCTGTACCTGACTCTTAGTTTATTCAGTCACCAATCACAACATCCTACTGCACAGCTGCAGGTCCCATGCATGATATTAGATGTTCATGATCCTTATGGTCAAGATGTCTCTCTTGCAGAACGATTCTATGGCAACTGACACAATGCTCAACAAAACAACCCACTCACAGTAAAGAAACCTAGGATGCAGAGATGTGTCACTGCTGCTCATCACAGGAAAAAAACAACAAAACAATTATATGTGCTCTATCTTCACCACCCAGCATATCAAAGACTGCACAGCACAGCAATGAATTATCTTACCTGCAGTTATAATAGTCTGACGGTCCAAATGCATCAGTAACCTCATTAGGTACTGCAGACACTCGCTTAGGGGATTACTTGATTCACACGAATCTCTTCTAAGCAGCCTGAAGACAGTTTTTTTCTTTTTGCATAGAGATATCAAGCAAATGCAGCAGCCAGAGGGGGGAGTGAAAGCACCACAGACACAGTTTTCACCTCTTGCTGTTTTCCTTCTTGATAATTATACAATTCAAACAAAATGATCCTTTTTCTGCCATGCAACACTAATGAAACCTAATAGAATTACGACTTGCTCCATCTAGTGGATTTAATTGGGCATTCATTATAATTGATTGCCTTGTTTATCCCCCCCTCCTCACTTTGCCTGCATGTCTATGTTTTCTGTATTGAGTGTAACGGTGGTCCAGTGGAGGAGGGAACTGTGCATCCAGCCATCCCCTCCCATCCTCTAAGCTTCTGCAGTCCTCCTTAGATTTGGTAATGCTGGAGTGATGTCAGAGACACTCTGTGATGTTTTAACCTCTATAAATGGCCATCGATTGATTAAAAATCAGCCACTGTTTAACAACTGATTTTATTTCCGTTTATTTTTCATCTCTAGCCTTAAAACACCCGAGTACAAAATGCTCATGATCTGTGCAGAGCTTAGACTCTTTGTAGAGTTTATACATCTCACCAAGGTAAAACACTTACTGCACTCGATTTGTCAAGTAGAAAACTATCTTTACAATGATGTGAAAGGGGAGGGGGTAAGCTCTTGCTCTCCTTTTTCCAAGAAGCATTATAGATGCATTAAATAGGCTTTGCGCAATCATCCTGCATCAATTAAAAAAAAAAAAAAGTCATATTACAGGTCACTAACCTGTAATTACAGAACTTGCTACCATTTGTGCTACATGTATGTATTGCTGTAATTGTGCAATAGAACTGAATGTCAATTTAGTCATTCCAAGTTTTTGAACTTACATCCTCTGTATTTCACCATGAGAATATTATAGCGGTTTTACTCTCTAGTTAAAATTTAAAGGGACACTGAACCCCAATTTTTTTATTTTGTGATCCAGAAAGCGCAAATTTACTCCTATTATCACATTTTCTTCTTTCTCTTGCTTTCTTTATTTGAAAAGCAAGAATGTAAGTTTAAATGCTGGCCCATTTTTGGTTAACAACCTGGGTTGCTCTTGCTGATTGGTAGATAAATTCACCCATCATTAAACAAGTGCTGTCAAGGGTCTGAACCAAACATTCTCTGGCTTTATAGCTTAGATGCCTTCTTTTTCAAATAAAGATAGCAAGAGAACGAATATAAATTGGTAATAGGAGTAAATTAGAAAGTTGCTTAAAATTGCATGCACTATCTGAATCATGAAAGAAAGAAAAAAATGGGTTCAGTGTGCCTTTAAAGTGATGTTTATATTTCCTTTCCGTAGAAGAAAATGTTGATAGTTTGTTACATAATTTCGGTGACCAATATGGCATGCAATTTATTTAATGTACATTTTTATGTATTAAAGGACTGTAAAGTCAACATTAAACTTTAGTGATTCTGATAGAGTATGCGATTTTAAACAATTTTCCCAGTTACTGCTTTTATCAAATTGACTTTGTTCTGATGAGAGCTTAGTAGCGTGCATGTTTTTTTAGCATTCTTTGGCAGCAATGCTAGGAAATGTACAAAATTGCTATAAACATTGTTGCAAACACTTTGGCTGATGGCCAAAGACATGTGCAAATTCCTGAGCTCACCTTGGATTAATCTTAACAAAGGATACCAAGAGAACTAAGGGAATTTTTTTGTTGAAATTTTGATATTAGAAAGTTATTGAAAAAATATACGTTGAAAGGGATATTAAAGTGATTTTTGCATACATGGTAAATTATTTGTTAGGAATGCAATGCAAAACAACTAATAATTTAGCACATTATAAAAGGGTTTGCAATTTAAGATCAGTTCAGGGATATATTTTAAGAAAAGCCTGGTGAAATTAATGCTCCTAATCTTTTTTATGTGGCCAGTTAGGGACAGATGTAAATAAACTTGTTTTTTGAACTAAGAAATCACTCTATAATGGCTGCTGTCCAAATTTTCTGGAATAAAGCAATTTTGGGGTCTATGGATGACAGCGTTATTATGCACTAACTACGATTTTATTTAAAGGGACTGTTAAACTTTCATGATTCACATAGAGCACTGGATTTCAAACCTGTCCTCATGCCTCACTAACAGGACAGATTTTTAGGATACCTTAACTAGAGCACAGGTGAAATAATCAGCTGATAAGTAAACATCCCTATTTTACTGCTCTCAGCCAAGGTAATCCTGAAAATCTGTGGCGCGATCCGATATACGGCGCAGGTCTCGGTGCAAGCGAGGGAACCTGCGCCGCCCGTAATTTCACCTCGCACATCGGGGTATTACATATACCCCGCCGGCAGTTCCTAAAATGCCGTAAGTCTGATAAACTAGCGATGTCCAGAAAGGAGCGTAACTACAAATTTCTGGAGTCGCCAGTGACTTACGGCACTTTAGAAACTGCCGGCGCCTAAGAAAACTAACTAAAATTTTAAATCTCCCGTAACTGTCTAACACGCCTCCCAAAAATAAGCCCGACACGTATACCCCTATATGCGCAATCCCCCCTCTCACTCCTAATAATAAATGTATTAACCCCTAATCCGCCATAGCCCACACCGCAAGTAATAACTAAAATATTAACCCCTAAACCGCCATAGCCCACACCGCAATAAAACTATTCTAGTATTAACCATTAACCGCCATAGCCCACACCGCAATAAACCTATTCTAGTATTAACCCCTAAACCGCCATAGCCCACACCGCAATAAACCTATTCTAGTATTAACTCCTAAACCGCCATAGCCCACACCTCAATAAACCACCTATTCTAGTATTAACCCCTAAACCGCCATAGCCCACATAGCCTATTAAATCTATTAACCCCTAACCTGCTGCCGCCAACGTCGCCGCCACTATAATAAAGTTATTAACCCCTAAACCTAAGTCTAACCCTAACACCCCCCTAACTTAATTATTATTTAAATAAATCTAAATAATATTACTATTATTAACTAAAGTATTCCTATTTAAAACTAAATACTTACCTATAAAATAAACCCTAAGATAGCTACAATATAATTAATAATTACATTGTAGCTATTTTAGGATTTATTTTTATTTTACAGGCAACTTTGCATTTATTTTAACTAGGTACAATAGCTATTAAATAGTTAATAACTATTTAATAGCAACCTAGTTAAAATAATTACAAATTTACCTGTAAAATAAAACCTAACCTAAGTTATAATTAGGGGTTAATTACTTTACTATAGTGGCGGCGATGTTGGCGGCGGCAGATTAGGGTTTAATAGATTTAATAGGCTATGTGGGCTATGGCGGTTTAGGGGTTAATAATAGATAGGTTTATTGCGGTGTGGGCTATGGTGGTTTAGGGGTTGATACACTTTATTAGTTATTGCGGAGGGGGATTGCGGTTGACAGGTAGATAGACATTGCGCATGTGTTAGGTGTTAGGTTTTTTTTTTGCAGGCATTTTAGGGAGTTACAGTGATCCCATACTCAGCGCAAGGCCTGCTATGGCTGCATTTTATGGCGAGGGGAAAATGGAGTAAGATTTCTCTATTTTCGCCACATAAGGCCTTGCGCTGGATATTGGATACCGATTTACAATGCAGTCCCATGTTAGCTTATGGGAGCAAAAATTGCGAGCGACGGGTGAAATATAAGTGCCGCATTTAGATGTGGCGCTGTATATAGGATACCAAAAACGTGCAAAAAACGGCGTCGCCGGCTTTTGCGGGCGACGCTGCATAATGGATCGGGCCCCTGTCCTCTAAGGGAGGCCCGAGGGCAAGTTTAAAAACCAGTAAAAAAAGCATATAAATAAATAATAAAAAAAAAAATTATATTATCACATTCATATAACTCTCTTGCTATCTTTTGTTGATACTTAATTCCTATCCATGAGAACTTAATTAAAGTAAGTCTCAGGCATAAATTAGTGAGACACAGATATCTATTTATAACCATTTTACACTTGAAACTTGCTATAATTAGGTTTAGTGCTAACGGCAGCAGTTCAGCAGGTGACTAGTATGCAACTTGAAAAGGTTTTGTTTATAACTAATTAGGGTGACCATATTGTCGCTTTAAAAAGAGACACATATGAAAAATACATATGTGAGGGCTGTTTTCAGGGCTATTCAAATACATGTTTTTTATAAGAACCTTGGCATATGTATTTTTCATATGCGTTCCTTTTTAAAGCAGCAATATGGTCACCCTATAACTAATGTCACTGGCAGACATTTTTTTTTATAGGGCCACAATGTTCAAATGATTACCTGCTCTAATTTGTCAGAACATGGCATTTTTAGACTAATGGCCCTGCACTACTGTGTTTTTAGTGTTAAACACAAAGGGCACTGCTAATCCCAAACGGAAACCACAATTTATCCAATTTGCAGGGTTTAAACACATAGAAGTGCAGGGTTGATGATAGTCCTAAAATGACATGCTCTAATGAATAAGAGCATATTATTTGCAGATTATTATGACCTTTTAACAGTATTGGGTCTAACCTTAAAGTTATTCTTTAGGCTGCCAGTAGCAGATTTTATTTTTCTTACAATTGACTTTGCCTTTTCAGTTCAGTGCATAGCCAGTCTAAAAATAAAATAAAAAATAAAACAAATCCCATATTAGGAAGCCAATCAAACTTAGCTGTTTCAAAACTCTGGTAATGTCAGTATTATTTATGTTTCTGACTTTAGCCACCAAAAAGTCAGCTGCAAAATCAGCTTTAACAAGATGGAGCTCTTTGAGTTTAAAGGATTACTTTCTGTTATAATTTTTAAGTTAAACAACTAACATATTAAAGTTAATAAACATTAATTAAAACCTACTGACCTATACTTTCTCCAAAACGAAGTTTCATAACGTTCTAAAAGTTATATCTTTTATTCGCCGATGATGTCACGTTATCCTGCCCACTATTTTCAGCACTGCATGTTCAAAATACTTAAACCAATAACTTTGTGTATAAAGCGCCATTTTGAAACCTAGGTATTGTAAACGGATTGGCACAGAGCAAAGGATACCCACGGAGTGGGTTTGGAAAACAATTAAATTTGCAGACAAGATTTCTGATATACGGTAGAGATATGTTAATGAAATGCTATTGATAAAAAGCGTATTTGGGGTAGTTAGTTAGTAACAGGCATAGAAAATATTTACTTACAGTGGCCCTTTAATATACCTTTAATCAGATTGTGCAAGAGTGATATTACTCCATCGAAGCAATTACATTATTGTCATTAATGCATCCAACATTTCTGGAAAAAAAGTACTTTTACTTCCTATTTATTACATTTTGTGTATTGCATTTTGTTGTTATATTCCTTGCCCTAAGTTTGTTGTGTTCCACTAGCATAGATTGCTCATTGTCTCCTGTGCCTGTTCAGTTTCAACCAAAATAGCACAAGCTCTTATTAGTTTCTTAATCACGCAGTTAACTAATGACTTTTATAGATTAATTGATTGCGATCTGTGTGGTGCTACACATATTTTCTAAAAGATTAAAGATCTATGGAAAATAGCTTAAATTAGCTAATATAGTTTTGACCTCTAACCTAGGGTCACCAGAACGAAGTCCCTTTTAAATACAATTATTTTTTTTATAATCTAGTCATTTATGCTGTAATTGGATACTAAACCCAAATTTAGCCACCAATAAGCACGCGTAACCCAGGTTCTGAACCAAGCTAAGCTTTACATTCCTGCTTTTTAAATAAAGATAGCAAGTGAATGAAGAAAAAATGATAATATGAGTAAATTAGTAAGTTGCTTAAAATTGCATGCTCTATCTGAATAATAAAGAAAAAATTTGGGTTTAGTATCCTTATAAGGCTTGCTCTTGACAGATGCTGAAGCATAACTGCATTGCACTTGGCTTCTATGTAACCTTTAACAGCCCCACACATGGGAGCCAGTGTTCCCTCTAAGGCCAGGTTTTGTGAGCGATCCAGCAGTGAAACAGTTAAAGGGACACTGAACCCAAATTTTTTATTTCGTGATTCAGCTATAGTATGCTATTTTAAGCAACTTTCTAATTTACTCCTATTATCAATTTTTCTTTGTTCTCTTGCTATCTTTATTTGAAAAAGAAGGCATCAAAGCTTTTTTTTTTGTTCAGTACTCTGGACAGCACTTTTTTTATTGGTGGATGAATTTATCCACCAATCAGCAAGGACAACCCAGGTTGTTCATCAAAAATGGGCCGGCATCTAAACTTACATTCTTGCATTTCAAATAAAGATACCAAGAGAATGAATACAATATGATACTAGTAGTAGATTAGAAAGTTGCTTAACATTTCATGCTCTATCTGAATCATGAAAGAAAAAAATTGGGTTCAGTGTCCCTTTAAGGTAATCATACCTTGTTGTTTGCATTGTGTAGTGTTTGCTAAGTGCAGTGTATGGTTCACTAATTAACTGTTTTTACTGCTGTACCGGTCACAAAATCTGTATTTAGAGGGAACACTGAGGGGACTTACATTTCCCTGCAATGAATAATAAAAATAACCTTATAGAAAACAGTGAAATAGTCACAATGAGAATAAAATAAAAGCTCCAAATAATGTGAATAAAAATCACTATACACTGGAGCAAGGAAGAAACTTTCTAACATCCAAAATCTGGAGGAAAGGGAGTAGATCCTGCCACTGGTCACAGGGAAGGGCTAACTATACTAGATCCACAAAATAAAACCCTTCCTGGAGATCCAATTTAATAAATGTTTCAGTTCCAGTGTTTACCAGAGGTTTTCTAAATCGGGCTATTGTCTTAGAGCTATAGTAGCTCTATACTACATCAACACTAACTTTGCTGATGTTTATTTCTGTTGCTCATTACAGCATTGTCTTGCAACACATTTATTTTGTGATTTTCATCTGAAACAGATAAATAACTCTGCTTTACTCTAGTGCTATGTTTCTTAACTGTATTCAGTGCTTGTTCCAGGATTACTGAACCACTGAAGTGTTTCCAGGGTAACAATTATTTACTGTGGCTGAGAACATAGCAATCGCCACCTGCTGGTAGGAGGTTAAAATAGCAACACAAGAACTATGAACAATGCAGTAATGAATTTGTCAATAATAACAAGCAAACAAAATGTTTAATAAAATTGCTTAATACTAAATTCTACATACTGTATTATCTTGGGGTGCAATGAGTTTAATACCCTTTTAATACACAGAGTGCCACACTCTCCCCCACAAAATTAAATGTCAACAGACATTTCCTTTTTTGAAGACTAACACATTAGCTCTGTGTATTATAAGAACTGGTTGTTTAGAAGTTGTGTTCTTTAACACAACACCAATATATATATATATATATATATATATATATATATATATATTCACAGGAATAAATCCTAAACATGGTAGTTACACTTCTTACTGTCTACTAAGGATCATAGATAAAGCTCAAGGTGCACTATAAGCCTGGACCATAATACTTTTGTGTTTGCAATGTTCAGTTCCCAGTAGAGAATTAAAGAACAATTTTTCACTTAAACCAGTTTCTTTTCATTACACTTTACTGTAATAAGACTCAATTTTACGACCTACAGTTACTCTTAGTCTGATACAACCATATTATCTCTTCTAAACATTTGACATGATACATCTTATAGAATTTCACAAAAGAATTATTAAGCTTTCACAACAATGTTACCGGTCAGTATACTCTAATGTCTATAACAGTAGTATTTTAACGTTTCATTCTCTAGATATCACTTTAATAAGCAATCTGTAATTCCATTGTATTCCATGGTCTCTAGAAGCTTGAACTACAATGTGTTGTGTGAATGTCCTTTACTGGTACTTCTCTTTGTATCACAGAAGGTTGCCCTAAGGTTTCATAAGTCAACATTCTTGGTTGGCGTCTCTCTCTCTGTGGATGTGATCTAGGTGATTGTACAGAGTTTTCTTGTTCTTCATCAGAAGACTGTTTTGCTTCAAATGCTAGCTGAGAAACTTGATCTTCGCATTCACTGTGTCGATCATCTTGTAAATCTTAATCAAACAATATCAATACTTCTACATAATCTAGCGGTAAGTATTCTTTTGACTGTTGGGTGACTTGGGGTTGGAAAGCTCTAGCTTTCAGGTTTAGGATTGAGTCTTTATTTCTAGAATTCTTTTCTACGAGAGGCTTAAATCTGTATACTAGTTGGTAATCTTCCTCTGAGTCACTATCCAGGTTACATTGAGGCTGTGTCTTTTGTTTTACTTCCCTTTTCTTCTTCAGAGAATCATTTTTCTTTGGTTTTGGCTGGTCTGCGGCCTTTTCAGGTTTTTCCAGTGGTAAGTGGTCACATGGCATTAACAAATTTCTGTGAATTACTCTATTTCTACCTTCTCCATTTTCTGGTCTGATTTCATATACAGGGCTTTCTTTGCTTTTTTCTTTGCACAACTATGTGAACTTTTTCTTCCCAGTAGGATCGAATTTTCCCAGGTCCTCCTCTTTCAGTTAAGTTGCGAACAAGCACTTGACCACCAGGTTGTAAATCATTACCATGGATTCTTCTATCATAGTATAATTTTCCTCTTGTTGCTTCTTTGTTGGCTGCTTTGGATGCAATGTGGTATGCTTCACTCATTCTCTTTTGCCAGTCTGTTATGTAGTCTTGATACATTTCTTGTTTTTCTCCAACAGTACGATTGAAAAGAAAATCAATAGGAAGTCTTGAGGATTTCCCAAACAGTAGGTGATACGGTGAGTATCCGGTAGCCTCCCTGCGTGTGCAATTATAGGTGTGTACATTTTTTCCCAATGAGTTCTTCCAGTCTGTCTTCTCGTTTTCTGTCAGAGTTCTCAACATGGATAGCAGTGTCCTGTTGAACCTTTCAACTTGGCCATTTCCTTGAGGATGATATGGTGTTGTATGAGATCCACGGACTCCAGAAAGTTCTTTCAGCCTTGTAAACATCTGATTTTCAAACTCTTTTCCCATATCATAGTGGAACTTTTTGGGAACCCAAACGTGAGTGCAAAATCATTAAAGATCTTCTCAGCTATAGTCTTGGTTGGCTTTGTTTCTTGTGGAATAGGCCTGTGCGAACCGGGTGTAGTGATCCACGACTACTAGGATGTATTCATATCCTTGCTTGCATGTCTCCAAATGCAGAAAGTCAATGAATACCATTTCAAATGGATAAGTTGTGGTAATGGTAGACAACAGTGCTCTAGTAGGCTTATCGGGCTTCTTTTTCTTAAGACATTCACAGACTCTGGTCACAAAGTGTTCAACATCCTTTTGCATATGTTGCCAGTAGAATCTATCTCTAATTAAAGTAAGTGTCCTTTCAACACCAAGGTGTCCCATTTCTTGGTGTAATTCTTTAAATATGAGTGGGTGGTATTCTTTGGGCAGGATCAGTTGGTCTTGTTCCAACGTTTTCCTGCGTAGCACTCCATCTTTGTTCACCTACAATTTTGTCCATTGTTTCAGAAATAACTGGACATCTGGGTGCTCTGTCTTCTGGACTTCATTTCCTGGACACTGATTCTTTGACTTGTACCTCAGAACTCTTCCAATGATGTTTTTTTTTTAATTGAGATTTTCAAATCTGCTCCATAGTCAGGGGGGTAGTAACTGTACTAGAGGGTGTATCTTGTACCAGTTCCAGTGCACTTGTGAAAACTATTCCTATCCCCTGGGACGGTCCTTCCCACTCTACAGATATTCCCAGTAATGAAGAGCTGATGATATCCTGTTTGATTTCTTCTGTACATTGATTTATGTAGTCATTTATCTCTAGCAGCATTCGGGATAGACCATCTGCTTATGCATTTGACTTGCCTGGACGGTATTGAATAGTAAAGTTAAAATCTGCAAGCTGTGATACCCACTGTTGGCCTGTGGCATTCAATTTGGCTGTAGTGAGGATATAGGTCAGAGGCTTGTTGTCTGTATACACCACAAATGAGGATGTGTGGTACAAATAGTCCCTGAATGGTTTACAAAGGGCCCATTTCAATGCAAGGAATTCTAATTTCCAGAGTGCATGTGGTAAATCTTCTCCTGTGGTGTCAGTTTTCTGGAGCCATATGCAATCACTACCATCCTGCCTCCATGCCTTTGGTATAATACTGCTCCAAGACCTTCCTGTAAAGCGTCACAGTGTAACACAAAAGGCTGTGTAAAATCAGCATATCTCAGGACAGGTGGTTTCAACAAATAGTCGATGAGCTGGTTTAGAATTTTCTGATGGCTATTTGTCCAGTTAATAGGTCTGCATGATGGTAGATGTCCTTGCTGTTTGGTTGTTCGTTCCTTCTTCTTTGCTTGGGGAGTTCCCTCTTGTACTGATGCTGTGTCTTTCCCATTTAGCTCAGATGGGGCCAGAGATAGCAACTCATATAAGCGCTTGGCAATTATGGAGAAGTTTGGAATGTAGGACCGGTAGTACAAGAGAAATCCCAACATCTTCCTCAAATCTCCTATTGTTTCAGGCTTTTTTCTTTTAATTTCTGTACTGGAGCAATCTCAGCTGGATCCATCGTGAAACCTTCTCCTGAGACCATTTTTCCCAGAAATCTCACTTTTCTTTTGAATAGTTTGCACTTCTGAGAAGTTAGCTTGACACCATGTTGCTGGTACCTTTGTAAGACAGTCTGAACATGCTTCAAGTGATCTTTGAACATACTGCTATGAACAAGATTGTCATCCAAGTAAGGTTGGCAGATAAAATCTCTCAGGCCTGAAAGACAATCTTCCATACTCCGTAGGAACTCGGCAGGAGCTGCACCAAGCCCAAAGGGATACGGAACCACTGAAAAAGTCCACAGGGAGTAATGAAGGCAGTTAATGCGCGACTTTCGGTGTCTAGGAATCCCTTATAATAGGCCTTCCCTATAGTCTTGGTTGGCTTTGTTTCTTGTGGAATAGGCCTGTGTGAACCGGGTGTAGTGATCCACGACTACTAGGATGTATTCATATCCTTGCTTGCATGTCTCCAAATGCAGAAAGTCAATGAATACCATTTCAAATGGATAAGTTGTGGTAATGGTAGACAACAGTGCTCTAGTAGGCTTATTGGGCTTCTTTTTCTTAAGACATTCACAGACTCTGGTCACAAAGTGTTCAACATCCTTTTGCATATGTTGCCAGTAGAATCTATCTCTAATTAAAGTAAGTGTCCTTTCAACACCAAGGTGTCCCATTTCTTGGTGTAATTCTTTAAATATGAGTGGGTGGTATTCTTTGGGCAGGATCAGTTGGTCTTGTTCCAACGTTTTCCTGCGTAGCACTCCATTTTTGTTCACCTACAATTTTGTCCATTGTTTCAGAAATAACTGGACATCTGGGTGCTCTGTCTTCTGGACTTCATTTCCTGGACACTGATTCTTTGACTTGTACCTCAGAACTCTTCCAATGATGTTTTTTTTTTTATTGAGATTTTTGAATCTGCTCCATAGTCAGGGGGGGTAGTATCTGTACTAGAGGGTGTATCTTGTACCAGTTCCAGTGCACTTGTGAAAACTATTCCTATCCCCTGGGACGGTCCTTCCCACTCTACAGATATTCCCAGTAATGAAGAGCTGATGATATCCTGTTTGATTTCTTCTGTACATTGATTTATGTAGTCATTTATCTCTAGCAGCATTCGGGATAGACCATCTGCTTATGCATTTGACTTGCCTGGACGGTATTGAATAGTAAAGTTAAAATCTGCAAGCTGTGATACCCACTGTTGGCCTGTGGCATTCAATTTGGCTGTAGTGAGGATATAGGTCAGAGGCTTGTTGTCTGTATACACCACAAATGAGGATGTGTGGTACAAATAGTCCCTGAATGGTTTACAAAGGGCCCATTTCAATGCAAGGAATTCTAATTTCCAGAGTGCATGTGGTAAATCTTCTCCTGTGGTGTCAGTTTTCTGGAGCCATATGCAATCACTACCATCCTGCCTCCATGCCTTTGGTATAATACTGCTCCAAGACCTTCCTGTAAAGCGTCACAGTGTAACACAAAAGGCTGTGTAAAATCAGCATATCTCAGGACAGGTGGTTTCAACAAATAGTCGATGAGCTGGTTTAGAATTTTCTGATGGCTATTTGTCCAGTTAATAGGTCTGCATGATGGTAGATGTCCTTGCTGTTTGGTTGTTCGTTCCTTCTTCTTTGCTTGGGGAGTTCCCTCTTGTACTGATGCTGTGTCTTTCCCATTTAGCTCAGATGGGGCCAGAGATAGCAACTCATATAAGCGCTTGGCAATTATGGAGAAGTTTGGAATGTAGGACCGGTAGTACAAGAGAAATCCCAACATCTTCCTCAAATCTCCTATTGTTTCAGGCTTTTTTCTTTAATTTCTGTACTGGAGCAATCTCAGCTGGATCCATCGTGAAACCTTCTCCTGAGACCATTTTTCCCAGAAATCTCACTTTTCTTTTGAATAGTTTGCACTTCTGAGAAGTTAGCTTGACACCATGTTGCTGGTACCTTTGTAAGACAGTCTGAACATGCTTCAAGTGATCTTTGAACATACTGCTATGAACAAGATTGTCATCCAAGTAAGGTTGGCAGATAAAATCTCTCAGGCCTGAAAGACAATCTTCCATACTCCGTAGGAACTCGGCAGGAGCTGCACCAAGCCCAAAGGGATACGGAACCACTGAAAAAGTCCACAGGGAGTAATGAAGGCAGTTAATGCGCGACTTTCGGTGTCTAGGAATCCCTTATAATAGGCCTTCCCTATAGTCTTGGTTGGCTTTGTTTCTTGTGGAATAGGCCTGTGTGAACCGGGTGTAGTGATCCACAACTACTAGGATGTATTCATATCCTTGCTTGCATGTCTCCAAATGCAGAAAGTCAATGAATACCATTTCAAATGGATAAGTTGTGGTAATGGTAGACAACAGTGCTCTAGTAGGCTTATTGGGCTTCTTTTTCTTAAGACATTCACAGACTCTGGTCACAAAGTGTTCAACATCCTTTTGCATATGTTGCCAGTAGAATCTATCTCTAATTAAAGTAAGTGTCCTTTCAACACCAAGGTGTCCCATTTCTTGGTGTAATTCTTTAAATATGAGTGGGTGGTATTCTTTGGGCAGGATCAGTTGGTCTTGTTCCAACGTTTTCCTGCGTAGCACTCCATTTTTGTTCACCTACAATTTTGTCCATTGTTTCAGAAATAACTGGACATCTGGGTGCTCTGTCTTCTGGACTTCATTTCCTGGACACTGATTCTTTGACTTGTACCTCAGAACTCTTCCAATGATGTTTTTTTTTTTATTGAGATTTTCGAATCTGCTCCATAGTCAGGGGGGTAGTATCTGTACTAGAGGGTGTATCTTGTACCAGTTCCAGTGCACTTGTGAAAACTATTCCTATCCCCTGGGACGGTCCTTCCCACTCTACAGATATTCCCAGTAATGAAGAGCTGATGATATCCTGTTTGATTTCTTCTGTACATTGATTTATGTAGTCATTTATCTCTAGCAGTATTCGGGATAGACCATCTGCTTATGCATTTGACTTGCCTGGACGGTATTGAATAGTAAAGTTAAAATCTGCAAGCTGTGATACCCACTGTTGGCCTGTGGCATTCAATTTGGCTGTAGTGAGGATACAGGTCAGAGGCTTGTTGTCTGTATACACCACAAATGAGGATGTGTGGTACAAATAGTCCCTGAATGGTTTACAAATGGCCCATTTCAATGCAAGGAATTCTAATTTCCAGAGTGCATGTGGTAAATCTTCTCCTGTGGAGTCAATTTTCTGGAGCCATATGCAATCACTACCATCCTGCCTCCATGCCTTTGGTATAATACTGCTCCAAGACCTTCCTGTAAAGCGTCACAGTGTAACACAAAAGGCTGTGTAAAATCAGCATATCTCAGGACAGGTGGTTTCAACAAATAGTTGATGAGCTGGTTTAGAATTTTCTGATGGCTATTTGTCCAGTTAATAGGTCTGCAAGATGGTAGATGTCTTTGCTGTTTGGTTGTTCGTTCCTTCTTCTTTGCTTGGGGAGTTCCCTCTTGTACTGATGCTGTGTCTTTCCCATTTAGCTCAGATGGAGCCAGAGATAGCAACTCATATAAGGGCTTGGCAATTATGGAGAAGTTTGGAATGTAGGACCGGTAGTACAAGAGAAATCCCAACATCTTCCTCAAATCTCCTATTGTTTCAGGCTTTTTTCTTTTAATTTATGTACTGGAGCAATCTCAGCTGGATCCATCGTGAAACCTTCTCCTGAGACCATTTTTTCCCAGAAATCTCACTTTTCTTTTGAATAGTTTGCACTTCTGAGAAGTTAGCTTGACACCATGTTGCTGGTACCTTTATAAGACAGTCTGAACATGCTTCAAGTGATCTTTGAACATACTGCTATGAACAAGATTGTCATTCAAGTAAGGTTGGCAGATAACATCTCTCAGGCCTGAAAGACAATCTTCCATACTCCGTTTTAACTCGGCAGGAGCTGCACCGAGCCCAAAGGGATACGGACTCACTGAAAAAGTCCACAGGGGGTAATGAAGGCAGTTAATGCGCGACTTTCGGTGTCTAGGAATCCCTTATAATAGGCCTTCCCTATAGTCTTGGTTGGCTTTGTTTCTTGTGGAATAGGCCTGTGCGAACCGAGTGTAGTGATTCACGACTACTAGGATGTATTCATATCCTTGCTTGCATGTCTCCAAATGCAGAAAGTCAATGAATACCATTTCAAATGGATAAGTTGTGGTAATGGTAGACAACAGTGCTCTAGTAGGCTTATTGGGCTTCTTTTTCTTAAGACATTCACAGACTCTGGTCACAAAGTGTTCAACATCCTTTTGCATATGTTGCCAGTAGAATCTATCTCTAATTAAAGTAAGTGTCCTTTCAACACCAAGGTGTCCCATTTCTTGGTGTAATTCTTTAAATATGAGTGGGTGGTATTCTTTGGGCAGGATCAGTTGGTCTTGTTCCAACGTTTTCCTGCGTAGCACTCCATCTTTGTTCACCTACAATTTTGTCCATTGTTTCAGAAATAACTGGACATCTGGGTGCTCTGTCTTCTGGACTTCATTTCCTGGACACTGATTCTTTGACTTGTACCTCAGAACTCTTCCAATGATGGGTTTTTTTTATTGAGATTTTCGAATCTGCTCCATAGTCAGGGGGGTAGTAACTGTACAAGAGGGTGTATCTTGTACCAGTTCCAGTGCACTTGTGAAAACTATTCCTATCCCCTGGGACGGTCCTTCCCACTCTACAGATATTCCCAGTAATGAAGAACTGATGATATCCTGTTTGATTTCTTCTGTACATTGATTTATGGAGTCATTTATCTCTAGCAGCATTCGGGATAGACCATCTGCTTATGCATTTGACTTGCCTGGACAGTATTGAATAGTACAGTTAATCTGCAAGCTGTGATACTCACTGTTGGCCTGTGGCATTCAATTTGGCTGTAGTGAGGATATAGGTCAGAGGCTTGTTGTCTGTATACACCACAAATGAGGATGTATGGTACAAATAGTCCCTGAATGGTTTACAAATGGCCCATTTCAGTGCAAGGAATTCTAATTTCCAGAGTGCATGTGGTAATTCTTCTCCTATGGTGTCAGTTTTCTGGAGCCATATTTAATCACTACCATCCTGCCTCCATGCCTTTGGTATAATACTGCTCCAAGACCTTCCTGTAAAGCATCACAGTGTAACACAAAAGGCTGTGTAAAATCAGCATATCTCAGGACAGGTGGTTTCAACAAATAGTCGATGAGCTGGTTTAGAATTTTCTGATGGCTATTCGTCCAGTTAATAGGTCTGCATGATGGTAGATGTCCTTGCTGTTTGGTTGTTCGTTCCTTCTTCTTTGCTTGGGGAGTTCCCTCTTGTACTGATGCTGTGCCTTTCCCATTTAGCTCAGATGGGGCCAGAGATAGCAACTCATATAAGGGCTTGGCAATTATGGAGAAGTTTGGAATGTAGGACCGGTAGTACAAGAGAAATCCCAACATCTTCCTCAAATCTCCTATTGTTTCAGGCTTTTTTCTTTTAATTTATGTACTGGAGCAATCTCAGCTGGATCCATCGTGAAACCTTCTCCTGAGACCATTTTTCCCAGAAATCTCACTTTTCTTTTGAATAGTTTGCACTTCTGAGAAGTTAGCTTGACACCATGTTGCTGGTACCTTTATAAGACAGTCTGAACATGCTTCAAGTGATCTTTGAACATACTGCTATGAACAAGATTGTCATCCAAGTAAGGTTGGCAGATAACATCTCTCAGGCCTGAAAGACAATCTTCCATACTCCGTTTTAACTCGGCAGGAGCTGCACCGAGCCCAAAGGGATACGGACTCACTGAAAAAGTCCACAGGGGGTAATGAAGGCAGTTAATGCGCGACTTTCGGTGTCTAGGAATCCCTTATAATAGGCCTTCCCTATAGTCTTGGTTGGCTTTGTTTCTTGTGGAATAGGCCTGTGCGAACCGAGTGTAGTGATTCACGACTACTAGGATGTATTCATATCCTTGCTTGCATGTCTCCAAATGCAGAAAGTCAATGAATACCATTTCAAATGGATAAGTTGTGGTAATGGTAGACAACAGTGCTCTAGTAGGCTTATTGGGCTTCTTTTTCTTAAGACATTCACAGACTCTGGTCACAAAGTGTTCAACATCCTTTTGCATATGTTGCCAGTAGAATCTATCTCTAATTAAAGTAAGTGTCCTTTCAACACCAAGGTGTCCCATTTCTTGGTGTAATTCTTTAAATATGAGTGGGTGGTATTCTTTGGGCAGGATCAGTTGGTCTTGTTCCAACGTTTTCCTGCGTAGCACTCCATCTTTGTTCACCCTACAATTTTGTCCATTGTTTCAGAAATAACTGGACATCTGGGTGCTCTGTCTTCTGGACTTCATTTCCTGGACACTGATTCTTTGACTTGTACCTCAGAACTCTTCCAATGATGGGTTTTTTTTATTGAGATTTTCGAATCTGCTCCATAGTCAGGGGGGTAGTAACTGTACAAGAGGGTGTATCTTGTACCAGTTCCAGTGCACTTGTGAAAACTATTCCTATCCCCTGGGACGGTCCTTCCCACTCTACAGATATTCCCAGTAATGAAGAACTGATGATATCCTGTTTGATTTCTTCTGTACATTGATTTATGGAGTCATTTATCTCTAGCAGCATTCGGGATAGACCATCTGCTTATGCATTTGACTTGCCTGGACAGTATTGAATAGTACAGTTAATCTGCAAGCTGTGATACTCACTGTTGGCCTGTGGCATTCAATTTGGCTGTAGTGAGGATATAGGTCAGAGGCTTGTTGTCTGTATACACCACAAATGAGGATGTATGGTACAAATAGTCCCTGAATGGTTTACAAATGGCCCATTTCAGTGCAAGGAATTCTAATTTCCAGAGTGCATGTGGTAATTCTTCTCCTATGGTGTCAGTTTTCTGGAGCCATATTTAATCACTACCATCCTGCCTCCATGCCTTTGGTATAATACTGCTCCAAGACCTTCCTGTAAAGCATCACAGTGTAACACAAAAGGCTGTGTAAAATCAGCATATCTCAGGACAGGTGGTTTCAACAAATAGTCGATGAGCTGGTTTAGAATTTTCTGATGGCTATTTGTCCAGTTAATAGGTCTGCATGATGGTAGATGTCCTTGCTGTTTGGTTGTTCGTTCCTTCTTCTTTGCTTGGGGAGTTCCCTCTTGTACTGATGCTGTGCCTTTCCCATTTAGCTCAGATGGGGCCAGAGATAGCAACTCATATAAGGGCTTGTCAATTATGGAGAAGTTTGGAATGTAGGACCGGTAGTACAAGAGAAATCCCAACATCTTACTCAAATCTCCTATTGTTTCAGGCTTTTTTCTTTTAATTTCTGTACTGGAGCAATCTCAGCTGGATCCATCGTGAAACCTTCTCCTGAGACCATTTTTCCCAGAAATCTCACTTTTGTTTTGAATAGTTTGCACTTCTGAGAAGTTAGCTTGACGCCATGTTGCTGGTACCTTTGTAAGACAGTCTGAACATGCTTCAAGTGATCTTTGAACATACTGCTATGAACAAGATTGTCATCCAAGTAAGGTTGGCAGATAAAATCTCTCAGGCCTGAAAGACAATCTTCCATACTCCGTAGGAACTCGGCAGGAGCTGCACCAAGCCCAAAGGGATACGGAACCACTGAAAAAGTCCACAGGGAGTAATGAAGGCAGTTAATGCGCGACTTTCGGTGTCTAGGAATCCCTTATAATAGGCCTTCCCTAAAGTCTTGGTTGGCTTTGTTTCTTGTGGAATAGGCCTGTGTGAACCGGGTGTAGTGATCCATGACTACTAGGATGTATTCATATCCTTGCTTGCATGTCTCCAAATGCAGAAAGTCAATGAATACCATTTCAAATGGATAAGTTGTGGTAATGGTAGACAACAGTGCTCTAGTAGGCTTATTGGGCTTCTTTTTCTTAAGACATTCACAGACTCTGGTCACAAAGTGTTCAACATCCTTTTGCATATGTTGCCAGTAGAATCTATCTCTAATTAAAGTAAGTGTCCTTTCAACACCAAGGTGTCCCATTTCTTGGTGTAATTCTTTAAATATGAGTGGGTGGTATTCTTTGGGCAGGATCAGTTGGTCTTGTTCCAACGTTTTCCTGCGTAGCACTCCTTTTTTGTTCACCTACAATTTTGTCCATTGTTTCAGAAATAACTGGACATCTGGGTGCTCTGTCTTCTGGACTTCATTTCCTGGACACTGATTCTTTGACTTGTACCTCAGAACTCTTCCAATTATGTTTTTTTTTTTTTATTGAGATTTTCGAATCTGCTCCATAGTCAGGGGGGTAGTATCTGTACTAGAGGGTGTATCTTGTACCAGTTCCAGTGCACTTGTGAAAACTATTCCTATCCCCTGGGACGGTCCTTCCCACTCTACAGATATTCCCAGTAATGAAGAGCTGATGATATCCTGTTTGATTTCTTCTGTACATTGATTTATGTAGTCATTTATCTCTAGCAGTATTCGGGATAGACCATCTGCTTATGCATTTGACTTGCCTGGATGGTATTGAATAGTAAAGTTAAAATCTGCAAGCTGTGATACCCACTGTTGGCCTGTGGCATTCAATTTGGCTGTAGTGAGGATATAGGTCAGAGGCTTGTTGTCTGTATACAGCACAAATGAGGATGTGTGGTACAAATAGTCCCTGAATGGTTTACAAATGGCCCATTTCAATGCAAGGAATTCTAATTTCCAGAGTGCATGTGGTAAATCTTCTCCTGTGGAGTCAATTTTCTGGAGCCATATTCAATCACTACCATCCTGCCTCCATGCCTTTGGTATAATACTGCTCCAAGACCTTCCTGTAAAGCGTCACAGTGTAACACAAAAGGCTGTGTAAAATCAGCATATCTCAGGACAGGTGGTTTCAACAAATAGTTGATGAGCTGGTTTAGAATTTTCTGATGGCTATTTGTCCAGTTAATAGGTCTGCAAGATGGTAGATGTCTTTGCTGTTTGGTTGTTCGTTCCTTCTTCTTTGCTTGGGGAGTTCCCTCTTGTACTGATGCTGTGTCTTTCCCATTTAGCTCAGATGGGGCCAGAGATAGCAACTCATATAAGGGCTTGGCAATTATGGAGAAGTTTGGAATGTAGGACCGGTAGTACAAGAGAAATCCCAACATCTTCCTCAAATCTCCTATTGTTTCAGGCTTTTTTCTTTTAATTTATGTACTGGAGCAATCTCAGCTGGATCCATCGTGAAACCTTCTCCTGAGACCATTTTTCCCAGAAATCTCACTTTTCTTTTGAATAGTTTGCACTTCTGAGAAGTTAGCTTGACACCATGTTGCTGGTACCTTTATAAGACAGTCTGAACATGCTTCAAGTGATCTTTGAACATACTGCTATGAACAAGATTGTCATCCAAGTAAGGTTGGCAGATAACATCTCTCAGGCCTGAAAGACAATCTTCCATACTCCGTTGGAACTCGGCAGGAGCTGCACCGAGCCCAAAGGGATACGGACTCACTGAAAAAGTCCACAGGGAGTAATGAAGGCAGTTAATGCGCGACTTTCGGTGTCTAGGAATCCCTTATTATAGGCCTTCCCTATAGTCTTGGTTGGCTTTGTTTCTTGTGGAATAGGCCTGTGCGAACCGAGTGTAGTGATTCACGACTACTAGGATGTATTCATATCCTTGCTTGCATGTCTCCAAATGCAGAAAGTCAATGAATACCATTTCAAATGGATAAGTTGTGGTAATGGTAGACAACAGTGCTCTAGTAGGCTTATTGGGCTTCTTTTTCTTAAGACATTCACAGACTCTGGTCACAAAGTGTTCAACATCCTTTTGCATATGTTGCCAGTAGAATCTATCTCTAATTAAAGTAAGTGTCCTTTCAACACCAAGGTGTCCCATTTCTTGGTGTAATTCTTTAAATATGAGTGGGTGGTATTCTTTGGGCAGGATCAGTTGGTCTTGTTCCAACGTTTTCCTGCGTAGCACTCCATCTTTGTTCACCTACAATTTTGTCCATTGTTTCAGAAATAACTGGACATCTGGGTGCTCTGTCTTCTGGACTTCATTTCCTGGACACTGATTCTTTGACTTGTACCTCAGAACTCTTCCAATGATGGGGTTTTTTTTATTGAGATTTACGAATCTGCTCCATAGTCAGGGGGGTAGTAACTGTACTAGAGGGTGTATCTTGTACCAGTTCCAGTGCACTTGTGAAAACTATTCCTATCCCCTGGGACAGTCCTTCCCACTCTACAGATATTCCCAGTAATGAAGAACTGATGATATCCTGTTTGATTTCTTCTGTACATTGATTTATGGAGTCATTTATCTCTAGCAGCATTCGGGATAGACCATCTGCTTATGCATTTGACTTGCCTGGACAGTATTGAATAGTACAGTTAAAATCTGCAAGCTGTGATACTCACTGTTGGCCTGTGGCATTCAATTTGGCTGTAGTGAGGATATAGGTCAGAGGCTTGTTGTCTGTATACACCACAAATGAGGATGTATGGTACAAATAGTCCCTGAATGGTTTACAAATGGCCCATTTCAATGCAAGGAATTCTAATTTCCAGAGTGCATGTGGTAATTCTTCTCCTATGGTGTCAGTTTTCTGGAGCCATATGCAATCACTACCATCCTGCCTCCATGCCTTTGGTATAATACTGCTCCAAGACCTTCCTGTAAAGCGTCACAGTGTAACACAAAAGGCTGTGTAAAATCAGCATATCTCAGGACAGGTGGTTTCAACAAATAGTCGATGAGCTGGTTTAGAATTTTCTGATGGCTATTCGTCCATGTTAATAGGTCTGCAAGATGGTAGATGTCCTTGCTGTTTGGTTGTTCGTTTCTTCTACTTTGTTTGGGGAGTTCCCTCTTGTACTGATGCTGTGTCTTTCCCATTTAGCTCAGATGGGGCCAGAGATAGCAACTCATATAAGGGCTTGGCAATTATGGAGAAGTTTGGAATGTAGGACCGGTAGTACAAGAGAAATCCCAACATCTTACTCAAATCTCCTATTGTTTCAGGCTTTTTTCTTTTAATTTCTGTACTGGAGCAATCTCAGCTGGATCCATCGTGAAACCTTCTCCTGAGACCAGTTTTCCCAGAAATCTCACTTTTCTTTTGAATAGTTTGCACTTCTGAGAAGTTAGCTTCACACCATGTTGCTGGTACCTTTGTAAGACAGTCTGAACATGCTTCAAGTGATCTTTGAACATACTGCTATGAACAAGATTGTCATCCAAGTAAGGTTGGCAGATAACATCTCTCAGGCCTGAAAGACAATCTTCCATACTCCGTTGGAACTCGGCAGGAGCTGCACCGAGCCCAAAGGGATACGGACCCACTGAAAAAGTCCACAGGGAGTAAAGAAGGCAGTTAATGCGCGACTTTCGGTGTCTAGGAATCCCTTAAAATAGGCCTTCCCTTGGTCAAGAACAGAGAACCACAAGCTTCCACTCAAGGAGTCCAACATGTCCTGTATTCTTGGGATTGGATGGCGATCAGGCACTGACTTTCTTTTCAATTCCCTGTAGTCACAGCAGAGCCTTAGACTTCCATCCTTCTTCCTGACACAGACCACAGGTGAAGAGTGTGATGATCTTGACTGAGTTATCCATCCCTTGTTTAGCAGATCTTGGATGTACTCCTTCACTTCTTGATGGAGGGGTTTTGGAACCGACATGTATGTCTTCTGGACAGGTGTGGTATCTTTAAGAGTGATGTGCATGTTGAAAGATGGGATGCAACCAATATCATCATCATCGAAGGTGAAAGCATGACATTCTTCCCTCAACACTTGTCTTACTGCTTGTTCCTGAGTCTCACTTAAATTGTCCACACTAACTGGAGGATCCCACTTCTAGTTAGTTCTACCACTGCTGTTAACTCACTTCTTTACTTCAAACTCTGGTGGCTTCAGCACATTGTTAGAGTGGTGGGGTGGCTTATTTGTTCTAACTCTTGATCTTTGACTGGTCGCACTGCTGCTGGATACACTGTTTTTACAGTTTGGAGGTGACCCAGAAGACAATGTTGGTCTAATGTAATATCATGCTTAGTAATATATGCAATAGGGATAG
Organism: Bombina bombina; assembly: GCF_027579735.1. Classification (NCBI taxonomy): domain Eukaryota; kingdom Metazoa; phylum Chordata; class Amphibia; order Anura; family Bombinatoridae; genus Bombina; species Bombina bombina. The sequence goes on from NC_069503.1 coordinate 324,466,953, forward strand.
GTACATTTTTTAGGAACATTTTCTTCATTTCAAACACATCTGCCTTGAGATCTTCAATTAACTTATAGGGATCTGGACTAGATTCTTTGAGATTTGCTGGCATTTTTGTCAAGTCTCTAGCAGTTTCACCCCTTTCTACTGCACATATCTCTTTTAACACTGTTGATGCTCTAGACAAGGATTTGCTGTTATGGGAATGTACTTCTGTGAGGAGTTCATTTAGTAGTGGATTTTTTCCATTTGAAGTTTTCTTTAACTTCTGTTGTCTTTCCACCTCTAAATTAGCTGCTTCATTCACTCTTCTAATCAGTACTTCATCTGTGACAGTGATATCATTAAGGAAAGGTTTTACCTAAACTTTATGGCATCACTCAGAAGTCCAGTTTCAATAGAATGAAGAAACTTCAGTTGAATAAGGTCAGTACTGTACTGGTCTTCAGTTTATTTGTCACTTAACTTCCACCATAGCTTTTCTTTCAACTCAATTGCTCTGAATAAGAAGTTCTTGAGAGATATTCATCAGCTTATGGAACAGATCAGAGGAGCTATCTTCCTTAAAGTGTCCCTTGAGGATAGTTTTCAACATGTTGAGAGTAAGTCCACTCTTAGGCCTCTAGTTATCAAGCTCTGTCGGACCTGATCCGACAGTGCGGATCAGGTCCAACAGACCTCGCTTAATACGGCGAGCAATATGCTCGCCATATTCAGCATTGAACCAGCAGCTCACAAGAGCTGCTGGTGCAACGCCGCCCCCTGCAGACTCGCGGCCAATGGGCCACCAGGAAGGGGGTATCAATCAACCCGTTCGTACTCGATTGGGTTGATTTCCGGTGATGTCTGTCCTCCTGCTCAGAGCAGGCAGACAGATTATGGAGCAGCAGTCTTTGTGACCACTGCTTCATAACTGCTGTTTCTGGTGAGCCTGCAGGCTTGCCAGAAACACGGGGCATCAAGCTCCAATCGGAGCTTGATAAATATGCCCCTTAATCTCCAACACATCTCTGAGATGAAGTCCAGAGCTGACAGTCCGTATCACTGCCTCAATAATCCAATAAAAGTGCCCGGACAATACCACAGGTGTGTGCTACCTTTATTATTTTGCAGTTGTGTATGCTCTGTACCAAAAAATGTGGATATGGTTTATACATGTGGAAGTAGGTCAGTGTATAAGTATGTGTCATATTTCTTTATATAACCACTGGGCATACAATTACATATAGAGTTTTGTGGGTGTGCTTATCTATGCATGTTGTTTTTTTACTTGAGAAAGTAGTGATACAAATCTTTTTAAATCTCTTATTTGTTTTGTGGACAGTGGACACACTGAGTGTCTAGGTGGTGGGAAAAATGACACATTTCCTAATGACTTTTAATACCGGTTTGATTATGTGTTTAACTTCTCTGTAGGGTTTAATAGAAAATCTTGCTATTTTATCTAATTGTTTTAATGTAGTCAGCCAGCATATTTCATGGTCTTGCTGGCTGACTACATGAACACAATCACATAAAATTGCAAGATTTTCTATTAAACACTGCAGATAAGTTAAATACATAATCAAATCTTTACTAAGGCCTGGCCAGGTATTGAGATATTTGTGTCTCATGTTCATCTGGGGTGGTTTAGGAGTACCAGTTTGATTATGTGTTTAACCTCTCTGCAGGGTTTAATAGTAAATTTTCTATTAAACCCAACAGAAAGGTTAAACACATAATCAATTCTTTACTAAAGCCTGGTCAGGGATTAAGGTATTTGTGTCTCATGCTCATCTGGAGTGGTTTAGGAGTACCGGTTTGATTATGTGTTTAACCTCTCTGCAGGGTTTAATAGAATTTTTTTTAATAAACCCTGCAGAGAGGTTAAACACCTAATCAAATCTCTACTAAGGCCTGGCCAGGGTTTGAGGTATTTGTGTCTCATGCTCAACTGCAGTGGTTTAGGTGTACCGGTTTGATTATGTGTTTAACCTCTCTGCAGGGTTTAATAGAATTTTTTTTAATAAAGCCTGAAGAGAGGTTAAACACATAATCAAATCTTTACTAAGGCCTGGCCAGGGATTGAGGAATTTGTATCTCATGCTCATCTGGAGTGGTTAAACACATAATCAAACCGGTACTCCTAAACCACTTCAGATGAACAAGAGTATACTTTTGACCTTTTTTCTCCCATGCTTTTATAGAACCATATCTGTATTGGTAGGTATATGGACACTGGATTAGGTAGGTATTTTATACATAGGTATATTACATATCCTAGCCAGTGCCTCACTAGCCTCTGACCTCACTGCATGTCACTGGCGGAAACCCTATTGCAGCGAAAAAATTATTGCAGTTTAGGTAATAGAGGTAAAGAACAGGCCATACTTAGGGTTAATAATGGTCCTGGAAATATAAAGTTAAGATTTATTGCAGTTCTGAGTAGGTCAAGAGTAGCATTTATATTATGTAGGTAAAGTCAGTGTTGACAATCACTTAATTTTGATCATGAAAATTGCTTTTTCTTTCTAATGGTAGTGAGAGTCCACCAATCCATACTCTTGAGATTACATAACCTGTCTACCAGGAGGAGGCAAAGACACCCTATCAGAGTTCTAAATATCCTTCCTTTTTCCCCTTCCCTCCCAGTAGTTCTTTGCCTCATCATGGAGAGAGGTGTTTAGCATAAGAAGATTTTTTTTATTGTTATTATTCTTTATTTATATAGTTATTGCTGTTTTTACCCTCAGTGGATAGTTCCCTAAAGAGAGGGTATGGAATAGCTAGCTATTGCTAGCTATGTAAATCTTTTCAGTAACGCATTTTGTACTTCACCTCCTGTAATGGCCAGATAGATGTATTTCTCTTTTAGGATCCTGCTGCTGTTAGTTACAGTCTAGGATTTCAAGTTCCACCATTTTTTTGTGTTCCAGACAGACGGTGTACAGGGGGAGTATGAAGAATGACCAGTGTGCCTTACAGGTACTTAGTAACTACTCTTGATAGGGAACATACCAGTCCCTTTTTTCTGCCATAGTGAACTACTTGAGTTGGCAGTTTGTGCACAACATGTGTATGTGCTCATGCTGGACATTTATTTATGATTAGAGGGATGTCATGTTCACTTAGTACCCGAGGGAGTGTTTATTTCATGTGTAAGCTTTCTTTTACACTAACAAGCCCAGAATAGAGGCTTGTTGATAGTAGGGAGATATGTCTCTTTAAGGTCTCACTGGCCTTGTTCCCTTTGTGCTCCGTTCAGGTGTTACAAAAGTCGGTTCGCAGAGGAATGGTGGTATCTACACCAGGACTGTCTGTGGACGTTATGGTGGGGTAGTGGGAGTTATTTTGTTTTCCTACTGTAGTTAAAGGGACGGTAAAATCCCCAAATTGTATTGTTTAAAAAGATAAATAATCCCTTAATTACCCATTCCCCGGTTTTGCAGTTGCAACATGGTTATATTAATATACTTTTTTTATTTTTTTTATTTTAAATTTTTTCTTTATTAAGAACAAAAAGTACATACAGTTAGATAACCAAGGAAAGAAATTACTTTCCACAAGTACATCAAAACAATTACATAGCTTTAACGTATAACAATTAGGCGTATTGCAGAGTTATATACATCCATATATATTGTAAGCAATATTTGTGCTTCTATTCAGTCAATGCGGAGTGTCTACAATGTACCTAGAAGTCACGGATAGCGGAGTATAACTCCAGTGTCGTAATGATAAGGTTGAAGTGACAGTTATAACCACGTTTCTCAGTTATCCTGTCGGTCTCTATTTTAACATGGTCATTCAGGGGTGTTGTGAGTAAGGGGTAGGTTATAGGGTAAGTAGGAAGGGAGTCATCACATGGGAGGGGGTGGGGAAGTTCAGGTGAGAAGAGGTGAGGAGAGGGGAAGGGGTTAGGGTAAAGAACGCGGTAGTGGAGATGGAGACATGAAGAAAGGGAGTGGGGGAGAGAGGGGAGAGGAAGAGAAAAAAAGAAAAAAAAAAAAAAAAAAAAAGAAAAAACTACCAGTGCGCGATATCTCCTGGCCCAACTGCCTAGGAAGAGGGAAAGCGGTATGGGAGTCCATATGGGTCTACTGAATCTGAATCCAGTCACCCCAAATTGTCCAGTAAACGTCCAATCGCTCTAGCAAGCTATATGCAAATTTTTCCATGTTGGCTAAGTATTGTATTACCTCACAGACTTCCGAAATCGTGGGTGAGGTAACCTGTTTCCAGGCTCTAGCAATGCAAAGTTTGGTGGCTGCCATCACATAGATCACCAGTTGCTTGCTACATTTGGGGAGAGTTTTATCCATGATGTGGAAGAGGGCTACCCTTGGCGTCAGCTGTATAGTCAGATTCATAGAATGCAAGAGTGTCTCAACATCTTTCCATAGGTCTTTTATTTTAGGGCATGACCACCACACATGAGAATTGGAGCCTACCCTTCCGCACAATCTCCAGCAACCTGGAGACACATTAGGAAACATTCTCGACAGTTTGGTGGGCACTCTGTACCATTGTAGCATTAGTTTCATGTAACTTTCGAAGATCGTTATACAATGGATCGTTTTTTTTGTCAATTCGATCGCTGCTTTCAGCTCCATATCTGATATGTTTAAAGCCAACTCCTTGCACCACATTTTGATTTGACTTGGGAGGCCCTCTGAGTGATCCTGTAGCATGGCTTTGTAGTGGAATGTGAGGGGCTTCCACGTCCCCATCTCAAGCTGCCATCTTTCTTCCCATTTAGAATGGGGTCTGAGAGTCTGAGTGCCAAATTTCCAGGAGCGAAGTAGGCTGAGTACCCTGCAGCACTCAAAGTAGAGCCATAAAGGAGAACCGCTTAGTGAGTCAAGTACTTGATGGACTGTCATAAGCTTACCATTTGAAAACAGGTGTTCCACCATGGCCAAGTTGTGTTGTATCCAAAACTCAAGATGGATATTCGGTAGATCCCAGAGAAGACCCCTTATCTGGTGAATCGGTGAGGGGTGTGGGGCAATCTCCTTATGATGTCTAAGTTCATGCCACATTTTAACATTTTGTTGTACTATGGGGTTAGGAACCCTATCTACCAGCTGCTTGTGTTTATGAACCCAGAGAATACTTGGTAAGTCTAGGCCTTCAGGTAGGTGTAGTTCCTCTATTTTGAACCATTTCGGTTTCTCTCTAGTCGGGCCCCAGGCCGTGATCTGTGATAGTCTAGCGGCCTCATAGTAAAGGAATATATTTGGAAAAGCTACTCCACCTTTAGAGAACTCTCTCTGCATGGTTTTGTAGCCAATCCTAGGCATCTTTTTCCCCCATACATACTTAGCGAAAATTCGGTGAATTTGTTGTAATGTGCCATGCGGGATGTTCAATGGGATACATCGGAATAGGTACAGCGCTTTAGGAAGCAGTGACATTTTCACCGTGGCAATACGACCCATCCAAGAGATTTCTCTGAAATCCCATCTGTGTGTTAAAGATCGTAACTCAATAATGAGGGCGTCAAAGTTTAAAGAGAGGATGACGTCTAAGTCTGCACTTAAGTGAACACCTAGATGTTTGAGGGACGTTGTAGACCAATGAAAGTCATACGTTTCGGGTAGGCTCAGGAGTTGGTCATCGGGCAAGTTGATACTGTATGCCTCTGTTTTTGAGACGTTTATCTTGTAGTAGCTCAGAAGGCTAAACTGTTCCAGGGCAGTGAAAACTGCCGGGACTGAACTTTGGGGGTTTGTGAGGAAGAGAGTAACGTCGTCCGCATACAGAGCAATCTTTTCCTGACTAGTGCTTACTGGTAATCCCTCAATAACAGGCGACATCCGAATCAGTTCCGCCAATGGTTCCATGACCAGGGCAAATAGCAAGGGGGATAATGGACAGCCTTGCCTGGTACCATTGGAAATATTGAAGGGAGGAGAGCAGAAGCCCAACCCTCTTACTCTGGCACTTGGATTAGAGTACAAGACTTTAATCATGGTTATGGCTTCGGGTGGGAAGTCAAACGTGTCTAAGACTCTCCACATATACTCCCATCTGACCCTGTCAAACGCTTTTTCAGCGTCTAGTGACAGGGCCAGAAGGGGGACAGCTCGTCTCTTCCCCTCAGAAAAGACGGAAATCAGTCGTCTCGTATTGTCCGGGCCCTGCCGGCCGTTCACGAATCCGACCTGGTCTGTATTGATTAATCCCGGCAGCAGGGGAGACAGCCTTTCTGCGAGAATTTTAGAGTATAATTTTGTGTCTACATTAATAAGTGAAATGGGACGGAAATTGCCACAAAGGGTCGGGTCTTTACCCGGCTTTGGGATCGCAACTATAGTTGCTTCAAGATATTCTTGTAGTATCTGTCCTTCAGTTCTGATTTCGTTATACGCTTGGCAGAGTACGGGTTTGAGTTGCGCCTGTAATTTTTTGTACAATTGCCCCGGAAACCCATCCGGGCCCGGGGCTTTATCAGTCTTCAACTGTTTAATTGCCATTCCAAGTTCCATCTCGGTGATAGGTTCAGTTAGCTTAACCTTGTCTTCCTCTGAGAGTTTGGGTAGGCCTAGTCTCTGTAAGAAGGAGGAGATGTCCGGAGGAGACATCACTTTGGGTATCTCGTGAGAGTTAATGTTGTACAGGCGTTCATAAAAGTCGGCAAAAGCCTTCCCTATGTCTTCAGGGGCATGTACTTTTTGTCCCTCAAGGACGAGGTATGGTATTCGGGAGCTAGCTAGTCTCTGCTTCAGTTTATTTGCAAGCATCGAGCCTGCTTTGTTGCTTTTTGAGTACATAACCATTTTGAATCTCGAAAGGGCTCGCTTAAATTTTTCCACTTCCAGGTTTTTAATCTGTGATTTCAAGTTCAAAATCTCAGTGGATAGGCTAGCTGTAGGCATTTGTTTATTTTGTCTTTCTTTCGCCCGTAGGTCGCAAGTAAGCTTGCCTAACGGGGCCCCCCATTTTTTTTTTATATTCGATGCCTTTGCAATACAAAATCCCCTGATGTACGCCTTTAATGCTGCCCACCTGATTTGATGCGAGGTCTGATTGGGTCTGTTAGTGTCTAAGAATTCCTCAACCTTGTCAACCAATTCTGTGACAAAAGAGGTGTCCTCCCAGAGAAACCTCGGGAGCCTCCATGACGGTCTAGCCAGTACAGATCTCTCAATGTCGATAGACATTGTAACAGCGTCATGATCTGACCATGGACAGCTGCATATACTGGAGTTTGTGATGTTGTTCATAGACCAGGAGTCGACAAAGAAGTAGTCCAATCTCGAGTATGACCGGTGAGGGGGAGAAAAATACGTGTAATCTCGTGAGTCTGGGTGGCATGCCCTCCACACATCATAGAGCTCAGACTGGTATATCAGGTTTTGAAATTTAGGAGCTGTAGACCTAGAGTAGCTGTCTAAAACTCTATCTTTTGGGATTTTTTTGTCCGTATAGGGGTCCCAGACTAGATTAAAATCTCCTCCTAAAATTAATGTGCCTTGCTTCAGGCCATCGATAAGATGCAGCATTGTGCGGAGGAAGGCTATCTGACCTTGGTTAGGGGCATACAAGTTTACTAGAGTGTAGAGGTGTGAATTAAGTCTGCAAACCACCAAAAGAAACCTCCCTTCTGGGTCCATTTCTATATGCTGTGGTTGGAATGCAACTCTTGCACTGATGCAGATTGAGACACCTCTGGTTTTTTCATGGTAGGTCGAGTTAAGGACCACCGGAAAGTGTTTAGATTTCAGTACTGGAGTATTAGTTGAAGACCAATGCGTCTCCTGAAGGAAGGAAACATCACACTGGAGCTTCCTCAAGTAAGTTTGTACCATGCTTCGCTTCTCCGGCGAGTTAAGTCCCTTCGTATTGAGGGAGACAAATTTGAGACCAGGGTTCATCCCGCAAAAAAAAAAAAAAAAAAAAAAAAGGGGGGGGGGATCTAAAGGATGAGGGGAGAGGAAGAAGGGGGGTTAAATAGCCGTTGTTAGTAGTCTGAAAGCTGTAATGAGTGTGGGCTGGTGGTTATTGTCTGCTTATAAGTTATGAAAATATGAAAAGTGGGTCACTTAATGAGTGCGATTGAATCTGTGTTCTTGTGCTTACTTTCGGTAAGCTATGGTGTTACCCTTGGGGGGGGGGTGGAGAGATACAGTCCTACGACTGCATTAACCGATGTCCAAAAGAGTAAAAAAAAAAGAGAAAGAAAAACTGAAAATCAGGGAGAGGAGAGAGGAGATGGGGTTCGGGCCGAGGCAAGGTCTGTAAGCAGGGGGGGGGGGGGGAAGGAGAAACAGTAATGTGCGTCACGTCCCTGGTAGGCAGGGTCTATTCTATGTATATTTATCGAGGTGTAACTATATAAATTAGTATCATTATACAGGTCATGAGGAAAGAAGGAAAGGTGGTCCTGCTTAGGGTTTAACTGTAAATGATTGAGAGTGTAAATGTCAAAGAGAGAGAAATGAGATATTAATGGTTCAGTCTGCTGTCCTGATGATCATGTAAAAACTTTATCTGATCAAAACAATATCTTTCAATCATAAATGCGAGAAAAACTGGTGTAGCATTACAGTAATCATAATAGCTTCACTCTATGTAACAAGAACCTGCCAACTACATTTTAGCGCATAATGGTATCTTTATTGCCTAGGTCAGGTGTTTCTGTTCTGATCTAACATCTGGTATGGATCATAATAGCTTCACTCTGTATAACAAAAACCTGCCAACTACATTTTAGTGCATAATGGTATCTTAATTGCCAAGGTCAGGTGTTTCTGTTCTGATCTCACATCTTGTATGCGGATATCTATTGATATTTAGGCTAATCTATACTCACATGTGCAAAACCAATATATCTTATGAATAATTAACTCATATAAACAATAGAGAACTAGAGGGGAGCTAGTAAGGCCTTTTTGTCAAACATGCTCAGGACTTGTCTTCTAGCAGTTACTTTAGGACTTAATAAGTTATGACTTATCAAGCAAGACTCTTTGACTGAGGCTAACAGGTTCTAGCCATGTAGTGAAACATATCCTTCCTATCACAGCCACACTAACATACCCATTCGCATGTTCAATGGCTTATGTGTCTCCATTAGTACCTAGTGAGTGTATGCTAGGTTTGAATATAATTGTAGGGTGCTATGGGCTGAGAGCTATTAAAGCAAGAATGAGTGTCTAGGGGATAGGGTGCGGCAGTTGAGGTCCTGGGATATGATAAGTATTTTGGAACAAAGATAGTGATATTTTGTCTCTTGTAGAGACTGTTAGATTGGTCAGGAATTACTTGTTTCAAATCTCTAGACACATGTAACAGAGAATAAACATAGGGCTTGTGAGTCATGATAAACAGTGCATATAATCAGTGTCAGGAGCAGCACATAATAACTGTAAACATTGCAAGAAATAGAAAAAATTCAAGCATTTTCGTTATCAGCAATAGGTCAAAATGGGATAGTCTCTTATTGCGTGTCCATGTCTTTGCAGCATATCCCCATTTATACCTTCCATATAGGATTTACTAAAATTTGCAACAAGTAACAGAGATGGTAAAAAATAAACCTAGGCATTGCAAGAAAGGTATGTATTACTCTGATATTTTCACAGTCAAAGCCAAGACAGGAGCATGAATCCTGAGGTAGAAAGTCTCTTATGACAGTGCATGTAATCAATATCAAGAGTAACACATAATAACTGTAGACCCTGCAAGAAATAAAAAGAATTCTAGCATTTACATTATCAGCAATAGGTCAGAATGGGATAGTCTCTTATTGCTTGTCCATGTCATTGCATCATATCCCCGTTTATACCTTCTATATGGGGTTTACTGATATTGGCCACAAGTAACAGAGAAGGTAAAAAATAAACCTAAGCATTGCAAGAAAGGTATGTAGTACTCAGATATTTTCACAGTTAAAGCCGAGTCAGGAGCATGGTTCCTGAGGTAGAAAGTCTCTTATAATATGTATGTGCCCATGAAACTTATCTTGAATCAGGATCCAATGTCTCTAGTCCTGTAGTTTAACATTCCCCCTTTCATCACAGTTGTATAACTAGGGAGCAAACAAAACATCCCCCCTGCAAAACAATATAACAAAAAACATTTAGTAGCAAAGGATATACTTATCAGTCTTCATCTCCTGAGGATTCTTCTACCCTATCTGATGATAGTTGCTGAGGTGCTAAGTTCTGTCTTTTAGAAGGGGTACTTCTCTGAGCAAGGGGTCTCCATTCAAATGCAGATGGTCTTAGGATAGAGGAGGGGGGTAGTGTTGAGTTCCGTATCCTGAGGGATAAGGGAGCTATTTTCTCCAAATTGGTTGGGGAACTTGGTCCATCCCTTGAGAAGGAAGAGGCCCTTGTCTGGGGTATCCGCTGTGTAGAATCGTCCATCTTTTTGAATCAGTAGTTTAGTAGGGTATCCCCACCTATATTTAATTCCCATCTGTCTCAATGTCTTTGTCACTTCACAGAATGTACCTCTCTTTTGCATCGTATATTGAGACAGATCTGGAAATATTTGTATAGAGACAAATTTGGCTGGTAGAGTGGGGCGAAGAAACATGGCTCTGAGGATTTGTTCTTTGTATGTGAAATAGTGGAATCTGGCAATCACATCCCTTGGTTTCTCTGCTGAGACATTCCTCCCCTGGGGAGTCTGTGTGCTCTGTCTATCAGGGTCTCATTGGGGAAACCTGGAGGGTGGAGTATTTCGCACAGTTCAAGAAGGTATTTGCCAAGATCAGTTGGGGTAATCTCTTCAGGTACACCTCTAAATCCTAAGTTGTTCCTGCGAGAACGATCTTCCATATCCGCCATCTTGGCTTCAACCGTGTCTAGCATGTCGACTAGAACTTGAGAATGGTTTGCCAAGTTTCCCTGTTCAACTGTTAAGTCCTCTTGTTTTTTTTTCTAGGACATCAATGCGTTCACTAATAACGCCAATATCTCGCCTGAGGTCCGCCGTGGAGCTCTTAATAGCTTTTGTAAGGGAATCTTGGAGAGAATTCATCCTCTGAGTAAGGGTAGTGACAATATCTGAGGCTACAGAGTCAGGGATACTGCTCTCAATGCTAGCAGCTTCGGCCATATCACAGCCGTTCCCTAGCAATTGCTGTGGAGTGTCAGGATCGGTTGCAGGTTTTCCCAGAGTAGGTTTGACTTTAAAGTGGTCTACCACCGATTTCCTATACTCTGAGGGGTTAGCGGTTTTTCTTCTAGACCCTTGTGGCATGATAAAGGAAGTGGGGGTTCAGTAGAAGTACTCCAATATGAAATGATATGACTGGGTAGAGATCTCTCAGTGAGGTGTATAGGATTAGTTTCTTAGATCATATTCCTTTATGTTCCATCTTATGCCTCGGCCCTAAGGACCCCTGTCTCCTAGTGCATGTTGTGAGCCATGTGGATCGACTAGTTTAAGATTAGAGCCAGCGTATGGTTGTACTTTACGCAGTGGTGGCCTATAGTGAGAGCTTCCTCGGTTTCAAACAGTTTCAGAGTGAGGAAAAAGCAATTGACCGAGTAAAGCCTTCTATAACCACTGTCTCCCCCCCGGGGATATGCCTCCTATCAGCGAAGTCGGTAAAAGGTTGGGGGGTATGACCCACAGGTACCCCGCTCAGGTTGCCACGTGGGATGCTGCGGGGGTCACTATATCTGCCAAATTGGCAAAAAGTAGAATCCAGCCGGTGCTTTCCCTCTCTCCTAGGGTTATTGTAGGTCCGGTAAGTCTACAAGGTGTATTGTTGCCACCGGGTACACTTTTATTTCTTCAGGCCTGGTATCGAGTGCCGGTGTAGGCCGCAGCCGCGGTCTTTCCTGGAAAACGGTCCGGTTCTCCTGGGCGGTCTAATTTTGCGGTCAAAATTAACTAAAAAATCGGACAGGGATCTGCTCCGGATAGTGTCACTAGCTGCCCCAGGTGGTTTGTGTGCAAATTCGCTGGGTGTATCTAGCTAAAAAGGCTAAAATACCGCTTTTGCAAGGAGAGCTCAGTCACTACACGTCTTGCTAGTTATGCTGCTGGCTCCGCCCCCATATTAATATACTTTTAACCTCTGAGATTACCTTGTATCTAAGCCTCTTTTGAAAGTCCCCTGATCGCATGGCTATTTAGTTATTATCTATTGACTTGCATTTTAGCCAATTTGTGATGTGTCATCCACAACCCAAGAGTGTTATCACAATTTTATCTATATGGCACACATGAACTAGCAGTCTCCTGTTGTGAAAACTAATAAAAAAGCTTTTGATAAGAGGCTGTCTGTAGTGGCTTACAGAAATATAGAGAGTAGCAGCACCGCTTGGTAATCTTTAACAACTTTTGCTGTTTTAACTTTTTTAATTTTTGTACTGATGAAATTTCTTAATATATATGATAGTGATTGTATGCTGTTTTTCCATGTCATATATATGTATAGATGAATATTTCTGTGGCCACTAGATGGAGTCCTGAAATTTTCTATCACTACATGTCTGTGAAGTAAAATGGGAGACACCTGTACAGGTACCAGACTCCTCCCATTAGGGCTTTAAATAGAGTGGTGTAAGGCATATGTTTATGCAACATGATTAGTCAGGTGTTGACCAAAACGTGCTATGTTTTCTGTGTGATGTCTCAATTAAAAGTTGTTGAAGATTACCAAGTGGTGCTGCTACTCTCTATATTTCTGGACTTGATTTGTGGGGTATGTGTAGGACCCCAGTAGCATGCACCTGGTTGCAGTAAGTGCTGGGCAATTTTCTTTTTCTTGGATGTAGTGGCTTACAAATAGGTAGAAAATTAGAGGTTTAAATGTTATTAAGTATATTAATATAACAATTTTGTTTGTGTTAAGCTGGGGAATAGGTAGTAAAGCCATTTTTGAACATGGAGCAAACTGGGCCTGTTTAAACAATCCCTTTGACACTTGGATATTGTTTCACCAACCAACAAGTATCTACTATGTTAAAAAAGGAGACCATTAGATCTATTCTCCCTCTGGTCCTTTGGGGTCAGTTTATGTCTACCATATATTTGATGGATGCATACCTTCAAATCCCTGTTCATCGAGAGAATCATCAGTACCTAAGATTTGCTTTTCTGGACAAGCATTACCAGTTCCCTACTCTACCGTTTGGGTTAGCTACTGCTCCCAGAATTTTTACCAAGGTATTGGGAACTCTTCTTTCTGTGATCCGGGCCCAGGGGGAAGCGGTGGCTACATATCTGGGTGATATCTTGGTTCAAGCACCATATTTACCTTTAGCATCCTCACACACAGAGAAGTTGCTTTGGTTTCTTCACAGGCATTGTTGGATGGTCAACATCCCCAAGAGTTCTCTCACACCCCAAACAAGAATGTGTTTTCTAGGGGTTATAATTGATTTAGTAGAAATGAAGATATTCCTAACAGATACATGCAAACTCAACCTTGCTGGAATCTTCAGTTTGTTCATTTGCCTTCAGTGGCACACTGCATGGAGGTAATGGGTCTTATGGTGGAGGCTTCGGATGCCATTCCATTTGCGTGGTTTAATCTATGACCTCTACAATTGTGCATGCTAAGACAATGGAATGGAGACCTCTCCAACCTGTCTCAGTTTGTGACCTTAGATCCTCCTACCAGACAGTGGCTGTCTTGGTGTAGTTCCCCTCTCCCAGTATCTACATATGATGTGGGAAATAATCACCACAGATGTCCAGTTCTGGGGTAGTTTGGAGTCCACTGAGAGCTCAGGGAGTTTGGTTGCTTCAGGAGAAGTCTTTGCCCATCAATATCCTAGAACAATTTTCAAAGCCTTACAAGCAAAGCCTTCTCTATGCTCTTTCTTTGCTTCCAATAATACAATGTTACAACAGTGACTTACATAAATCATCAGGGGGAACAAGGAGTTCCTTATTCCGGAAGGAGGTGTCTCGTATTATGTTCTGGCTAGAAATGTATCAATGCACCATTTCAGCCATCCACATCCCAGGAGTAGAGAACTGGGAAGCATATTTTCTAAGTCATCAAGCTCTCCATTCAGGGGACTGGTCTCTGAATTGGGAGGATTTCAATCTCCTCCTGTCCAGGTGGGGCGTTCCAAAGAGAGATCTCATGGCATCACGCCAAAATCACAAGCTTCCAAGATACAGTTCGAGATAAAGGGATCCTATTTGCGAAGATCAAGAAGTAGAGGTATCAGCTATTCTCATAGGTCTGGCAGGGCCTCGCAAGACCTGGTATGTGGAACTGGTATGGATGTCCAGTGCTTCTTCCTGACAGCTTCCTCAGACATCAGATTTTCTTAGTCAGGGCCCATTATTTTATCAAAGTCTGCAGTCTATCAGTTTAACTGCTTGGAGACTCAATGGTAAATTCTACATCAGGGAGTTTTCTCTGACTCAATTATTAACACTTTGATCCAGGCACACAAATATTTCACTAGAAAAATTTAGCATAAGGTATGGAAGGTTTTCCTGGTATTCAGATCAGGGTTTCTCTTGGCATTCATTGCTAATTTCTTGGATTGTTCAATTCCTTCAGGAGGATCTTGAAAAGCTCCAGCTCCTTAAAGTGTCATATCTCTGCTCTGTCAGTTCTGTTACACAGGAAGTTAGCTTGTTTGCCTGATATTCTTTGGTACAAGCTTTAAGAAGGGTCAACTGGTTGTGAAGCCAATTGCTCCTCCTTGGAGCCTTAATTTGGTTCTTAGAGTCTTACAACACCCTCATTTTGAACCAATGCATTCTTTGGATATAAAGATGCTGTCTTGGAAGGTGTTTTTTTTACTGGCCACCTCTTCTGTTTGTAGAGTTTCAGAATTATCGGCTCTTTCTAGCGATTTTTGCCCCATCTGTTTGTCCTAACCCCAGTAATTCTAAGGAAGGGTGTTTGCATATTTGAGATGTGGTTAGGGCACTAAAATGGTATCTCCAAGCAGCTAAAGATTTTGTCAGTCTTTCAGTTTGTTTGTTTTCTGGTAAGCGTAAGGGCCAGAATATATATATATATATATATATATATATATATATATATATATATATAAATAAATGTTACACTATGTATAGTCATGTTTAATAATTATTAATATGCTTTAATATTTAAATATTTCAATAATGCGCTCTAAGATTAGTAATTCTTTATGTGCATTAACCCGACACTACATTAGAGCTAATGTGCAAAAAAAAATCATCTTATGTCCCTGCTATTCAATAAAAGACATCAAAAGAATAATACATGCTCTGTCTGATTCATTAAAGAATAATTTTGGGTTTCATATCCCTTTAAGGGAGCATATACCTGCCCCTCTGTAGATGCTGCTTCAAAAGAATTGCATACCTTTTCAAAATTTGTACCAATACTACAGAAAAGGGATGTAACAACTGCATCTTCTTTATAATAAAAAGGTATGTAATTATTTACAATTACAAGAGAATCTTACTGATACCACACAGCCAGAGTAAAACCCCTTAGCATAGTTTTTATTAATGTACAACTAAAGTAAATGGAAAAATATAAATAGAAGCCAGAACAGTCAAGCAGTCTGATAGTGGTCTAGTGCAGAAATGTAATTTCAATGGTTCTGAGATTTTTATTTTCCAATGCTGCAATTAGTTTCCTATTATAGGACTCTGAAGACCCAAGTACAATTTTGTCACCTCGTACAGTAGTAAATAATTTGGAATTTACTATTTTAAATACTTTTCACACATGCTTTGGTATCCCCTTTATTTCTACAAAACTCTAAAAAGTAATGATAACCTATTTCTTTCTGCATCCTCAAGGGTTTATATCCATATCATGGTAATTAGAATGCTGTTCAAAATAAATGGAAAGTAATAATCAATCTAGGGCCAGATTACAAGTGGAGCGCAAAATATAGCTTTCGCGAGGGCAATATTTAATCTTAACTTTTGTAATACAGCGCAGGCTAATGTGCCCTGGTATTACAAGTTAGGTGCAATGTAAACGCGACCTCACGTTCGCATTGCATGGAAGCTTAGCACTCATGAGAGCATGCTTCTTTAGGCTCCAACAGGAGCCTTGTTCTCATGCCGTAAGACACGGCATCAGAACCAAGCTCAGGAAAGGGGTGTTGCAGCAGATTTAAATACATACTGTATGTATATGAATAAATACATATATATTTATGTTTTTGTATGTATATACACACATTAAGACAAAAATATATATTTATATAAGCATATACATTTACAGGGAACACACAGTTTCCCATAGATCGCAATGTAAAGGCACTTTTCAGCACCCCACACCCGCCATCTTTAGCCCCTAAAAATGGCTTTGTGCAGTTTGTTTTTATTTAAAAAAAATGCTACACTGTATTTTGGGGCTAATCTTGGGGATATTTTGAAAATTACCAGAGACAATAACCAGCCACTTGTAATGGCTGGATATTAATTGGGCTAATAATAAATTGTCCCTTAGTGTTTTATATAATGCATTGCAATCATATTATAAACCTTGCCAAATATATACAGTACATAGGGAGACTGTGTACATTATAAGTTGTAGCAATTTGACAAAGGTAAAATCAAAGTACCGATCGCAATGTGAGTGCATAGCTGGGTGGTATGGTCATTTTTTTTGGGGGGGGGGGACTAATCAGTCCACAATGATAGTAATGTTGCAGTGTTTAAAGTGATATTCCTGGTCTAGAGGTCCCCTATATCAATATCAGTTTAGATTCCTTTAGAAGGATACAATGAAAACATTAGATTAATTTTACAATTGCATTTATTCTCCACTGCCTTAAAAGTGTTTTCCTGTTCCCTGATTGCAGATTTTGTATGATTGCCTAAAAAATGTGTATTGTAACAGTCTAGCGATTTCTTAGTATGACAATTCATTAATTTAATACTGCCAATAGCTGTTTGAAAAGGATAAAGCTTAGATATCAAATCCAATGTTTTTCTAGATTAGTTTGAGCTCAAGACATCTGTTTTATTAAAGGGACATTAAACCCAAAAAAATCCTTTCATGATTCAGATAGAGAATGCGATTTTTTAAAAGTTTTCAATTTACTTCTATTATCAAATTTATTTCATTCTCATGTTAATCTTTGTTGAAGAGATACCTAGGTAGGTAGCGTGCACATGCCTTAAGCCCTACATTAAAGGAAATAGTGCTGCAATCTAGTGCTCCTGCTAATGTATAACATTGTTGCAAAACTGCTGCTATATAGTGCTGCAGACACGTGCACACTCTTGAGCTTACATTTCTGATTTACAAATAAGGATAACAAGAAAGCGAATATATATGATAATAGAAGTAAATTAGAAAGTTGTTTAAAATGTGATGTTCTATCTAAATCATGAAAGAAAAAAATGGCTTTTATGTCCCTTTAAGTTTACAGCAGCATCAGATTAGAGTGAAATTTCAAAAAAGGGTTAAAATTTCTTTACTTCAATGACTGGATATGGATAAAAAAACAACCAACAGATAACTTTCATCAAGTTAAGAAAGGAACAGTCTTCAGATATCTACCATCAAATTATGAAAGGAACAATCTTCAGCACCAGGGAAGATATGATTTCTTTTCTTTGGCATCTACAATGAATGTGTTCAAGTGGGCAAGGTGGCAATAATGACCACTTCAGCAGTACTTTCTGAAGAAATGGAACAAGAATACCTGCAAGTCTTAGATAATTTTCTTTCTAGAATTGTGGAGACCTCCTTTAAAAGACCCCCATTGGATTTACATAAAGACTAGCAAGTTTAGCTAGGAAGAAACTTACCATGGACAGTCTAGCTAGGGGAGGTCACTCAGAGAACTGTATTCAGCATTTAAACATACTGGAACTGTAGCACAGAAAAACCTCCAGGATCATTAATAAGTTGCTTTGTCCCCAATGAGATGAGTTCATGATATCTTTGGGTTCAGAAATATGCAGATAATTTAACAGTAATGCATTTCATCAGCCAGAAGATTTTAACTGAAAAGCAGATTATCTAAGCAGAGTTTAAAACAAAACTTCAGCCACAAATTCAAGTTTTCTGCATAAAAATGGAACAATAGGGATATCCATATGTGGATCTGATGACATCTTAATAATTATCAACTACATTAATTCAGTCAGTCAAATTGAAAATACATAAATATCAATATTTAATATCTTGACTCATATTTCTATATAATACTCACCAAGATCCCTCCCTTTGTTATTAATCTTGTTCTTGACTATCATTTTATGGTAAAGGGGGAGCAGTCAGTTTCTGGGGTTTAAGATATGAGCCCAGATATAGAAATATATGCATTATTTATTTAATACATGTTTTTTTTTTTAATGTTTCTTCTACATTCTGTATTACTGAAGTCCTTAAAAAACGTAATATCCCTATGTAGATGTTCTAGCCTTGAAATCATTTTGAAATAATAATGCTTACTGAAAGAAAGAGAGGTAACAATATATTACCTTGAGTCGTGTTCAGCAGAAATTGCTGCTAACACACAATCCTGCAAGGCATGGAATAAAACCTATTGTGGAGATACCGTGAAGGTCAGGTCATCTATGTAATTCTGTCCATCTCTAAAACAATGCAAAATATGCAATACTTTTTTATCATAATATTTCCGAACAATCGCAGATAAAAAAATCTTCAAAGCATTTGTATTAACATGTATTAAATCACACACAAAATAGATACGAAAACTATTGTACTGAATTATTCTTCTTATTATTCTTTATACTATTATAATTATTAATTATAATAATAATATTTATTTGTAGAGCCCCAACAGGGAAATAAGCTTCACAGAGAACAAACTCAAGCATATTATTCAATTTTGTTCTTCATTCAACAGAGTTGTTACTATCCAAATATACAAGAATATACTAAACAGGATTTTCCAGAATACACGGTTAAAGGGATATTAATCAGTGCTCCTTTGGTAAAAACAAATATGTTAAATCAAAGTTAATTTATAAATACATTTTAAAAAAAGCAAACATCTTACTTGTTTTCCTGAAAAATGAGCACTTAGAAATTATCAGTGTAACCTCTGCCCTCAATGTGACAAGAGAGCTGACATCTTGGCAACTTAGGTTACACTCTAGCTGACCTGAGCATGAGCAAATCAGACTCCCTGTTTATCTAGTCTATTCACTTTATAGTGAACCATACAATGTTACTCTAGAAGTTTTATGACATCAGGCTAGCCAAACCTTACTGCAGAGGCCACAGACTCATTTTACAGTAATGTACACTGCACAAATGTAGTGTAAAAAAAGAAAGAAAGAAAATGTAAAATCCATTTAAAATTACGAATTTCTATTAAGTATAACCCAGTGCTTAGTGCTTTTTTTATTACAATAATGAAACAGACTGTTTAACATCCCTTTAAGGAAGGTAACATATAAATAGATTAGTAGCTGTATTGATCTTTTTCTCTAGAGCTTTTTCTAAGCAGAACAATCCACAGAAAATACTATGTTGATGCAATATCAAACATTTGGTATCTAAAACATGTAGGACTTTGCAACATTAAAGGGCCATGATACCCAAATATTGAAACACTTGAAAGTGATGCAGCATAGCTGTAAAAAGCTGACTAGAAAATATCACCTGGACATTTCTATGTAAAAACGGAAGCTATTTTACCTCAAAAGTATTCAAACCCCATTGCAAAGGATTTTTTTTTTTTCAATTCTTTATTTAAGGCCAAAAATGTGTGCATGATATCAAAAGCAAATAAAAAAATAAAATAAAACGCCACTCAGGGCCAAGAAAAAACAGATAATTACGTAACATAGATACATAAGCCCATAGCAAATTCGCTTAAATTAGTCCACTTATCTCTATTTTCTTGTTCACACATTGTTGGAATTTTACATTTTATAATAAAATAACACAGAAAGATATGTCACATGTTCATACAGTTGCTACAATAAGATGACCATTTCTTCACGGTCCTAATGACTGGATCATAAAGAGCCCTTCCATCTTTGTCCTTGCATAGCACAATCGGACACATTTAGTTCCACATATACTGTAGTGACAAAAAAACATCCGCCCCTCGGTGCCACGTAGCTGCTGTCCACTAAATTGGGATATTAATTTATTTCAATTGCGCACATCAGAAATTCTGAATCTCTGAAAGGATACATTAGACAAATTTGTTCTTCTATAGACAATGACTAAATGAATTTCTTCCACTTACCAAAGAAACATTTTATTTGGAGTTCTGATTTAAGGGGAGTGTCGAATTGTTCCACTATCAATTGTCCCTTAATTGTATTAATACATTCTACCATGTTAGGACTCTTTTTGGACTTCCAATGCTTCAGGATTAAATACCTCCCTATCAAAATTACTGTATTAAAAAATTTGATATTTACCTGTGTTATTAGCTCTCCATACATAAAGAAGATGGCTTCCACCTCTAATTTAATCTCTTTTTTATTTATTTTATTTAGCTAGAAATTAAGCTTAAGCCAGAATTTTTGAATTTTCGGGAAGCTCCATAGGCAATGAACTAAATCAGCTGCCGGGAGACTACATTTAAAGCATTTATTATTCGTTATTTTGTCCCATTTTGCTTTCAGGGCTGGGGTGATATATAACCTACTTACCATTTTAGTATGAGATTCTCTCCAAGAAATTGAGAGCGTTGCCTTATCTACTAGATGAAAACTTTTTTTTTTTTGTTTTCTCTCTACTGGTTGCTGCCAACTTAACACTGTTTTGCCTATCTTTACTGCCCCTTGGAGGGTTTTAAGTGTTTTATTTAAGACAGAAATAGAGTGGTTTCCTTGTTTATAAATATTTAGCACTGGTCTTAATCTTTCCCTAGTACTGTCTTCAGAATAATATTTAATCCTTTTATTAAAAAAATGCTGTACTTGCATGTAGGCAAAAAATTCCTTATTAAAGTGAAGCTAAAGTCGATCGGTATGGGAAATATCAATGTAAGTAGTATAAAAAATAAACCCCACTTTCATTCATGAGTTTTTTTTAAATTATAAAATAAAACTTTTCTTCAGGATATTCGATCCGATTTTAACATACCCCATCTCCTCCCGACGCCGGTATACTACTTTCTTGTTGGTGACAACTCATTTACCCAATTGATTTTCTGGCCGTTAGGCAGCCAACTCCCCACACAAAACGCCCCTTCTATCCACCGCGCCTGTGCTTCATTTAGCGTCTTAGCCATTGCATATAGAGGTGCATTGCGCATGCGCACCACTCCTCATTTCATTAGTGAGCTTGGATGCCTTCGTAGAGAGCGGGTGGGACCGCTCTCTATGTCACAGAACTGAGACAATAACGAGGAAAAAGAAAAGGGGCGGAGGAACAGAGCAGTAAGGATCTCAAACTAAAATAAAAAATAAAAATATTCATGAATCATTTAAAAAAAAAAAGTATCGACTTTGTTATATATATATATTGTAATAAAGCCAACTACCTATTCCACACTGCCCCACTTTACCTTCACTTTAAGGAGTCCAAATTCAGATTTTAGTTCTTGAAAAGATTTACAATATCTAGCCTCCTTATCTTTCAATTGTTCTACATATACGAGTCCATTCAATTTCCAACTTTGGAATATTTTGAATCTATTGTAGATTCAAAATTGGGGTTACCACCTATTGTCAAGTATTTTGACCACCTAGGATTAAATTGTAATATTTTAGCAATTTTGTGCCAGGCATTTATCACATTTTTAATGGTACTCAACTTTTTAACTTTTTTTCTGGGAGATTCTCTTTACAGTGCACTAAAGCCTTAAGAGAGTATGGATTAACTATTTGTTCTTCTAGACCCTCTATTAAATAATAATCTGCCTCTGTTAGCCACTCCATTGCAAATTTACCCAAACATACTAAATTATATGCCCTACATTTTTTACCCCACAAAAATCTCAAACAACTTTGTTTAAAAAGTATTAGATCCTTGTGCTTAATAAAAATAGGTACATTTTGCAGTAGGTACAATAGCTTTGGGAAAGATAGAGGAAATTTAGCTCAATTTGAAAGATCTTTAAAAAATGTTGCCCAAATTTGGGGATAGTTTAGAGCATACCATTTATCTGGATCTCTGGCCAACTTAATGCCCAAATATTTAAGTTCTTCTTTTGCTTCTTTAAATGGGCAGTTCATATAACTATCCCTGTTTTTTTTTATCCAGAAAATCTCTGATCTATTATAATTCACTTTATAGCCTGAAAACCTGCTAAACTTTTCCAGGGCTTGAATTAATATAGGAATATTTCTCTTAGTGTCCCTTACAAAGACTAATAGATCATCTGCATATAATAGCAGGGGGATTTCCCTTTTTCATAACCCTCAATTTCCTTTCTTAAGTAAATAGCCAGTGGTGCAATAACCAAATTAAACAGATAGGGAGATAGAGGACATTCTTGCCTGGTTCCTTTCTGAAGAAAGTAATTAGCAGTGATGCATCCATTAATTAATATATTGGTACGTGGGTTTTTATATATTAGCTGCACCATTCTGAGGAAAGAACCTGTGATCCCAAATTTTTCTATTGCCATAAATAAGTGGTCCCAAGTGATCATGTCGAATGCTTTTTCTGTGTCAATTGATGTGATAGCCATATCTGCTTTAATTGTACCACTTTTTATTTTTTCTTGGTACCAATAATAATTGATTGTCAGTTTTGGTTTCTTCAGATTGGTCGTTGAATTTCTATTTGGTATGAAACCCACTTGGTCTTTATGGAATAATGGGCTCATAACTTTCTTCAATCGTTGTGCAATAATACTCATAAATATTTTATAGTTGTTTTTTAAAAACAAAATAGGTCTGTATGAATTTAATTCTTCTGGGTCCTTATCTTTTTTTAGTACTAGTGAAATTGTTGATATAGTAAAATACTCTAAATTGCCTTTAACATATATTGAGTTCAATAGTCCTTCTAATGTTGGGGTTATTTCTTCTCCTATCATTTTATAGAGTTCTATCAGAATCTGATCCGGGCCAGGTGCTTTATTGGATACTGTTGCTTTTATTGTTTTTTTTTATCTCTTCCTGTGTTATAGGATTGCTTATTTCTTCCAAGCTTTCTTTATCTATCTTAGGTAACCTAATCTTTTCCCAAAATTGATCTTTTGATTCCTGGCTGATGCTCCTTTCTGTGTATATTTTTTGTTTTAACTAAAAAGAACTTTAGGACTTTAAGCAGCAAATCAGTATGCTTGTCCCGGGACAGGCAAGGGAGCATGCTTCATGCACACTCATGTTATTTCCCTATTCAGTTTAAGGGAGTTTACTATGAAATCTTATGAGAGTTAAGTCAAATGTCATGAGTTCACAGTAAAAGAGTTCATGACCTCAACACGGTTGATGCTGATTGGCTGCAGTTCATTTCTTCATATATTTTTTTTTACCTGCAGCTTTTTCCCTTATGACACTAAATCCAATCTGTCAAGATAGTCAAATTAATAGATTGTAGGGTACTAGATGCTATGTTATAAATGCAATAACTAAAAAAAGAAAAATGAAGCATCCTTAACATGCTTATTTGCAGAGTATAAAAAATGTATATACAATGATTAGCTTAATTATGTAAACCCAAAAGAGATTGTGAGGAAAGAAAATAAAACCATATCATTTATTAGTAATTGGAGCCATGGGACTCCTTAAAGGGACCTAAAACAAACAAAAAAAAAAAATATGCTTCAGATAGAGCAAACAATTTTAAACAACTTTTCAATTTATTTATTTTATCTAATTTGCTTTGATCGTTTGATATCCTTTGTTGAAAAATATACCTAGGTATGCTCAGGAATTTGGAGTTAGCTGCTGATTGGTGGCTGCACTTGTATGCCACTATTCATTGGCTTACCAGTGTGCTCAGCTAGCTCCCAGTAGAGCATTGCTACTCCTTCAATAAAGGAAACCAAGAGAATAAAGAACAATTGATAAAAGAAGTAAATTGGAAAATTGTTTCAAAATGTATGCTCTATCTAAATCATGAAAACAAAAGTTTTCATGTCCCTTTAAATAAAAGGGAAAGAAGGGATTTGAGAATTAAGTTAGATTTATCAGTATAGTATTCACTAAGGACTCAATTTATTATCCAATCATGTTGTTTTGCAGCCCTTATTGTATACCGCAAGGTATGAGGTGGTGGACCTAAAACATCACAGATGGATCGCTCTGGCATGACTGCTTAGGCCTGATCTTGCATTATTGGTTGTGTGAGAATATGGTAGGGGGCTGCAGAAGGAAATTTTTGTGCAATAATACCCGGAGGTGAAAATGTGGAATCCCTCACCTCGAGCCTGGGCAGACAAGTTCCTTGCATTGGAAACTTGTCTGCATACTTGTTATCAAAAGTGACCTCAAATATGGAAATATTTTTTAAAAAAAATAATGATTTAGCTACTGTAATAGGATCAGTTGTAGAAGAGTTCTAGGCCTTAAAGATAAATTAGTAGATTCAGTTTACATGTAAAAATAATACAACAGTCATGATTATCTGAGAAACTAAGTAGTGATTTTCTAAATGCATAACTAAAGACATTATTTATTGCATGGAGTACTCTTGTTATAAGAAGTAATATAGACATGCCCAGAATGGAGCTACATCTGTATTTATGGGGGCATCTACAGTCATGGCCAAAAATATTGACAACCCTGCATTTCGGTCAGATAAAGCACCACTTCACCCAATTTCAAATGTGTAGGCATTCTCGTGTTTATTTATTTTGTTTGTATTGGTATGACAACAAAAAGTGGAGAAAAAAGCAAAATCTAACAAATTACACACAAAAATCCAAAAATGGGCTGGACAAAATTATTGTCACTCTCAATTTAATATTAGGTAGCACACCAATTGGAATAAATAACTGAAATCAGTCACTTCCTGTAACCATCAATGAGTTTCTTACATCTCTCTACTGGAATTTTGGACCACTCTTCATTGGCCAACTGCTCCAGTTCTCTCAGATTGGAAGGGTAACTTCCCAATTGCTGTACTGAGATCTCTCCACAGGTGCTGTATGGGATTGAGATCTGGACTCATTGCTGGCCAGTTCAGTACCCTCCAGTACTTTGTCTTAAACCATTTCTCTGTGCTTTTTGAGTGTGCTTTGCGTCATTGTCCTGCTGTAAGACCCATGACCTCTGACCGAGACCCAACATTTTTTATCAGTGAACCTCCACCATGTATAACTGTAGGGACTGTATTCTTTTCTTTAAAAGACTCATTTCTTTTTCTGAAAACGGTAGAATGATGGGCTTTACCAAAAAGCTATAATTTAGTTTCGTCTGTCCACAGCACATTATCCCAAAAGGATTTTGACCTCCTCAAGTAAGTTTTGGCAAACTCCAATCTGGCTTTTTTATGTTTCTGTGTCAGCAGTGGGGTCCTCCTGGGTCTCCTACCATAGCGTCACTTTTCATTCAAATGATGACCTATAGTGTGAGCTAACACATTTGTACCCTGTGCCTGAAAGTCAACTTGAATTTGTCTGGAAGTTGATTGAGGTTCTTTATTTACCATTTGAACAATCCTTTGTTGCAATTTTTGATTATTTTTTCTCTTTTGTCCACATCCAGGGAGATTCGCTACAGTGTCATGGGCTGTAAACTTCTTGACAATGTTGAGCACAGTGGACACAGGAACATTAAGATCACCGGAGATGGACTTGTAACCTTGAGATTGTCCATGCTTTGCCACAATTTTTGTTCTCAAATCCTCAATTATTTGCTGTTCTTTCTCTTCTCCATGCTAAGTGTGGCACACAGAGACACACAACATAAAGGTTAATTCCAATTTTTACCATTTTAACTGGTTGCCAGTGTGATTTCTATATTGTCAGCTCCTGTTAATTGATACAGGTGAGTTTAATTAAAAATTGCAGGAACATCACAAACTTGAAATGCAATTATTTCTTACAATTTTGAGAAGGTGCCAATAATTTTTTCAAGTCCATTTTTGGAGTTTTGTGTGGAATGTGTCAGATTTGGCTTTTTTTCCCACTTTTTTGTGTCATACCAATACAAAAAAATAAATAAAAATAAACATGAGAATGCCTAAACATGTAATTGCAACATTTTTCTGGGCAAAGTGGTGCATTATCTGAAATGCAGGGGTGCCAATATTTTTGGCTATGACTGTATATAATATAGACAATAACTTATGTAGCACATTCAATCAAGCAATCCTTTTATGTGTCATAGGATTTGTAAAGCTTGCCTGTATCAGCAATCAGGAATAGTTAATATTATAATAAATCCTTTTTTAAAATATATCTGACTCCCATACCTTTGCCCTAGTTCACAGAACCAATGTGCAGAAGCGTGTAACCTTTTTTTAAGTGATGGCCAACTTCCTAACACATTGGGGGGAACAGATCAATAATTTTGAATCCTTAAGAGCCACATATATATGTATGGGTATTAAACATGCAGATAATATGTTTCCTAAAAACTTTCAGAGGCACAGATTCTGATTTAGTTAAGGTTACAGGATGTATTTTGTTTTTCCCTCCAAAAGAGCTTTTTTTTTAAATGCTGGCCACATTGTTTATGTACATTGAGACATTTAAACTGTGTACAGTGTAAAGACTTGAAAAATGGAAAGGCTCTGAAATTTTTGTTTGGGTTCATAAAATGTTAGGTATCGAAAATCAAAATGCAAACAACAATGACAAAGACAAAGGCGATTTGAAAGCTTTAGACATTACGTTAAATGTATTTGGATTAATACATTTGTCTAGTTAGTAATTTAAATGGACACTCAAGTCAAAATTAAATTTCATGATTTAGATAGCGCATGCAATTTTAAACAACTTTCCAATTTACTCCCATTAACAAAATGTGCACAGTCTTTTTATATTTATACTTTTTTGAGTCACCATTTCCCACTGAACATGTGCAAGGGTTCACTGAATATACGTAAATGCATTTGGGATTGGCTAATGAAATAGACATAACTTTGAAATTTGTCAGAAAAAAATCAAAAAATTATTTGAAGTTTAGACATAGAGGCCTACTTATCAAGCCGTCAACTTACTTGCAATCAACGGCACAAATACGCTCGCCTGACATCGCCTAACATCGCGGCCGCGGACCTGAATACGCTCTCCATATTTAACAAAAAAGCTGTCAAAAAGCCACTCACCAAGTACGGGGCGATGAGCAGCGGACTGTTGTTAACTAACGGTCATCGATCTTGCTGCTATTCGTTTTTTTCACAGCTTTATTTATATACTGTCACTAAACACAGCCACTATACTAAAATGTTTAACCCCTATACCGCTGCTCCCGGACCCCGCCGCAACTAAATAAAGTTATTAACCCCTATCCCGCTGCTCCCCGACACCACCGCAACTCTAATAAATGTATTAACCCCTATTCCGCAGCAACTAACTAACGCCTAGATTTAGAGTTTTGCGTTATCCGTCAAAACCAGTGTTAGGGGCTCCTAACTCTGGTTTTGGGCTATCGCTGGTATTTAGAGTCATGTAGGTAAGGGTCTAATGCTCACTTTCCAGCCGCGACTTTTCAAAACCGCAGATCCCCCTATGCTATATGCGTATCCTATCTTTTCAATGGGATCTTTCTAACGCTGGCATTTAGAGTCTTGGCTGAAGTGAGCATTAGAACTCTAACGACAAAACTCCAGCCACAGAGAAAAGCCAGGAGTTAAGAGCTTTTTGGGCTAACGCCGGTTCATAAAGCTCTTAACTACTGTGCTCTAAAGTACACTAACAACCATAAACTACCTATGTACCCCTAAACCGAGGCCCCTCCACATCGCCGCCACTCTAATAATTTTTTTTAACCCCTAATCTGCCAACCGTACACCGCCGCAAACTACGTTATCCCTATGTACCCCTAATCTGCTGCCCCTAACACCGCTGACCCCTATATTATATTTATTAACCCCTAATCTGCCCCCCCCAACGTCGCCGCCACCTACCTACAATTATTAACCCCTAATCTGCCGACCGGACCTCACCGCTACTATAATAAAGTTATTAACCCCTAATCCGCCTCACTCCCGCCTCCAAAACCCTATAATAAATAGTATTAACCCCTAATCTGCCCTCCCTAACATCGCCGACACCTATCTTCAATTATTAACCCCTAATCTGCCGACCGGACCTCGCCGCTACTCTAATAAATGGATTAACCCCTAGAGCTAAGTCTAACACTAACACCCCCCTAAGTTAAATATAATTTTTATCTAACAAAATAAATTAACTCTTATTAAATAAATTATTCCTACTTAAAGCTAAATACTTACCTGTAAAATAAACCCTAATATAGCTACAATATAACGAATAATTATATTGTAGCTATTTTAGGATTTATATTTATTTTACAGGCAACTTTGTATTTATTTTAACTAGGTACAATAGCTATTAAATAGTTAATAACTATTTAATAGCTACCTAGTTAAAATAATTACAAAATTACCTGTAAAATAAATCCTAACCTAAGTTACAATTAAACCTAACACTACACTATCAATAAATTAATTAAATAAAATACCTACAAATAAATGCAATTAAATAAACTAACTAAAGTACAAAAAATAAAAAAAGAACTAAGTTACAAAAAATAAAAAAATAATTTACAAACATTATAAAAATATTACAACAATTTTAAGCTAATTACACCTACTCTAAGCCCCCTAATAAAATAACAAAGCCCCCCAAAATAAAAAAATGCCCTACCCTATTCTAAAATAAAAATTGAAAAGCTCTTTTACCTTACCAGCCCTTAAAAGGGCCTTTTGCGGGGCATGCCCCAAAGAAAACAGCTCTTTTGCCTGTAAAAAAAAACATACAATACCCCCCCAACATTACAACCCACCACCCACATACCCCTAATCTAACCCAAACCCCCCTTAAATAAACCTAAAACTAAGCCCCTGAAGATCTCCCTACCTTGTCTTCACCATGCCGGGTATCACTGATCCATCCAGAAGATGGTCCGAAGTCTTCATCCAAGCCCAAGCGGGGGCTGAAGAGGTCCATCATCGGGCTGAAGAGGTCCATCATCGGGCTGAAGTCTTCATCCCAGCCCAAGTGGGGGCTGAAAAGGTCCATCATCGGGCTGAAGAGGTCCATCATCCGGCTGAAGTCTTGATCCAAGCGGGGGCTGAAGAGATCCATCATCCGGCTGAAGTCTTCTATCAAGCGGCATCTTCAATCTTCTTTCTTCCGGATCCATCTTCATCCCGCCGACGCAGAACATCCATCCTGGCCGACGACTTCCCGACGAATGACGGTTCCTTTAAGGGACGTCATCCAAGATAGCGTCCCTCAAATTCCGATTGGCTGATAGGATTCTATCAGCCAATCGGAATTAAGGTAGGAAAATTCTGATTGGCTGATGGAATCAGCCAATCAGATTCAAGTTCAATCCAATTGGCTGATCCAATCAGCCAATCAGATTGAGCTTGCATTCTATTGGCTGATCGGAACAGCCAATAGAATGCAAGCTCAATCTGATTGGCTGATTGGATCAGCCAATCGGATTGAACTTGAATATGATTGGCTGATTCAATCAGCCAATCAGAATTGTCCTACCTTAATTCCGATTGGCTGATAGAATCCTATCAGCCAATCGGAGTTCGAGGGACGCCATCTTGGATGACGTCCCTTAAAGGAACCGTCATTCATCGGGAAGTTGTCGGCCAGGATGGATGTTCCGCGTCGGCGGGATGAAGATGGATCCGGAAGAAAGAAGATTGAAGATGCCGCTTGATAGAAGACTTCAGCCGGATGATGGATCTCTTCAGCCCCCGCTTGGATCAAGACTTCAGCCAGATGATGGACCTCTTCAGCCCGATGATAGACCTCTTCAGCCCCCGCTTGGGCTTGTATGAAGACTTCAGCCGGATGATGGACCTCTTCAGCCCGATGATGGACCTCTTCAGCCCCTGCTTGGGCTTGGATGAAGACTTCAGCCGGATGATGGACCTCTTCAGCCCGATGATGGACCTCTTCAGCCCCCGCTTGGGCTTGGATGAAGACTTCGGACCATCTTCTGGACAGATCTATGATACCCGGCGTGGTGAAGACAAGGTAGGGAGATCTTCAGGGGCTTAGTGTTAGGTTTATTTAAGGGGGGTTTGGGTTAGGTTAGGGGTATGTGGGTGGTGGGTTGTAATGTTGGGGGGGTATTGTATGTTTTTTTTTTACAGGCAAAAGAGCTGTTTTCTTTGGGGCATGCCCCGCAAAAGGCCCTTTAAAGGGCTGGTAAGGTAAAAGAGCTTTTCAATTTTTATTTTAGAATAGGGTAGGGCATTTTTTTATTTTGGGGGGCTTTGTTATTTTATTAGGGGGCTTAGAATAGGTGTAATTATCTTAAAATTGTTGTAATATTTTTATAATGTTTGTAAATAATTTTTTTATTTTTTGTAACTTAGTTCTTTTTTATTTTTTGTACTTTAGTTAGTTTATTAATTGTATTTATTTGTAGGTATTTTATTTAATTAATTTATTGATAGTGTAGTGATAGGTTTAATTGTAACAGGTTAGGATTTATTTTACAGGTAATTTTGTAATTATTTTAACTAGGTAGCTATTAAATAGTTATTAACTATTTAATAGCTATTGTACCTGGTTAAAATAAATACAAATTTGCCTGTAAAATAAATATTAATCCTAAAATAGCTACAATATAATTATTCATTATTATTATAGGGTTTATTTTACAGGTAAGTATTTAGCTTAAAATAGGAATAATTTATTTAATAATAAATAATTTATTTCGTTAGATTTAAATTATATTTAATTTAGGGGGGTGTTAGTGTTAGGGTTAGACTTAGCTTTAGGGGTTAATCCATTTATTAAAATAGCGGCGAGGTCCGGTCGGCAGATTAGGGGTTAATAATTGAAGTTAGGTGTCGGCGATGTTAGGGAGGGCAGATTAGGGGTTAATACTATTTTTTATAGGGTTTTTGAGGCGGGAGTGAGGCGGATTATAGGTTAATAACTTTATTATAGTAGCGGTGAGGTCCGGTCGGCAGATTAGGGGTTAATAATTGTCGGTAGGTAGCGGCGACGTTGGGGGCGGCATATTAGGGGTTAATAAATATAATATAGGGGTCGGCAGTGTTAGGGGCAGCAGATTAGGGGTACATAGGGATAATGTAGGTTGTGGCAGTGTACGGAGCGTCAGATTAGGGGTTAATAATATAATGCAGGGGTCTGCGATAGCGGGGGCGGCAGATTAGGGGTTAATAAGTGTAAGGTTAGGGGTGTTTAGACTTGGGGTACATGTTAGGGTGTTAGGTGCAGACTTAGGAAGTGTTTCCCCATAGGAAACAATGGGGCTGCGTTAGGAGCTGAACGCTGCTTTTTTGCAGGTGTTAGGTTTTTTTCAGCTCAAACTGCCCCATTGTTCCCTATGGGGGAATCGTGCACAATCACGTTTTTGAAGCTGGCCGCGTCCGTAAGCACCGCTGGTATTGAGAGTTGCAGTGGCGGTAAATATGCCTGTACGCTCCCTTTTTGGAGCCTAACGCAGCCATTCTGTGAACTCTAAATACCAGCGGTATTTAAAAGGTGTGGGGAAAAAAAAGCACCCCTTCTAACGCAAAACTCTAAATCTAGCCGTAAATGTATTAACCCCTAAACCTGTGGCCTCCCACATCACTAACACTTACTAAACCTATTAACCCCTAAACCGCCAGCCCCCCACATCGCCATAAACTAAATTAACCTATTAACCCCTAAACCTAACAACCCGCTAACTGTGCATTAAATATTAACTCATCCCTATCTTATAATAAATTAAAACTTACCTTTAGATTTAAATTAAACTATATTAAACTATTAATTAACCTACCCTAACTGTATACTAAAATTACATTAAACTATATTAAGCTAATAATTAATTTACCCTAACTATTATACTAAAATTACATTAAACTATATTAAATTAATAATTAATCTACCCTAACTATTATACTAAAATTACATTAAACTATATTAAACTAATAATTAATCTACCCTAACTATTATACTAAAATGACATTAAACTATATTAAACTAATAATTAATCTACCCTATTATACTAAAATTACATTAAACTATATTAAACTAATAAGTAACCTACCCTAACTGTTATACTAAAATTACATTAAACTACAAATATACACCTAGATTGTGAGTTTTGCATTAGAGGCTGTACAGTGCTAATGAGCAGTTTATGATCACCGCTCACTTGCAGACAGCGCTGGTATTCCGGGTTTTTACAAACCCAGCGTTAGCCGCAAAAAGGTGAGCATAGAGCAAAATTTAGCTTCACATCTCACCTCAATACCAGCGTTGCTTACATTAGCGGTGAGCTGCTAAAATGTGCTCGTGCACGATTTCCCCATAGGAATCAATGGGGGAGAGCCGGGTGAAAAAAAACTTAACACCTGCAAAAAAGCAGCGTAAAGCTCCTAACGCAGCCTCATTGATTCCTATGGGGAAACACATTTTTATGTCTACACCTAACACCCTAACATGAACCCCGAGTCTAAGCACCCCTAATCTTACACTTATTGACCCCTAATCTGCCGCCCCCAACATCGCCGCCACCTGCATTATATTATTAACCCCTAATCTGCTGCTCCGGACACCGCCGCCACCTACATTATACTTATGAACCCCTAATCTGCTGCCCCCAACGTCGCCGACACCTACATTATATTTATTAACCCCTAATCTGCCGCCCCCAATGTCGCCACCACCTACCTACACTTATTAACCCCTAATCTGCCGCCCCCAATGTCGCCGCCACTATATTATATTTATTAACCCCTAAACCTAAATCTAACCCTAACCCTAACACCCCCTAACTTAAATATAATTTAAATAAATCAAAATAAAATTCCTATCATTAACTAAATTATTCCTATTTAAAACTAAATACTTACCTATAAAAAAAAACCCTAACGGCTAGATTACGAGTTGTGCGTTAGGTTAAAAAAGCAGCGTTAAGAGGTCCTAACGCTGCTTTTTAATGCCCGCTGGTATTACGAGTCTTGAAGGTACAGGCTCACTGCTCACTTTTTTGGCCAGACTTGGAAATACCGCAAATACACTTACGTAAATTGTGTATCCCCTTTTTTCAATGGGACTTGCATAGTGCCAGTATTACGAGTCTGCCAAAAAGTGAGCGATAGACCCTCTCCTGTCAAGACTGGTACCGCATTTTAAAGTCAGTAGTTAAGAGTTTTACACTACAAAGCCGTAGCATAAAACTCTTAACTAAAGTGCTAAAAAGTACACTAACACCCATAAACTACCTATTAACCCCTAAAACGAGGCCCTCCTGCATCGCAAACACTAAAAACATTTTTTTAACCCCTAATCTTCCGAACCGGACATCGCCGCCACTATAATAAATATATTAACCCAAAAACCGCCGCACTCCCGCCTCGCAAACATTAGTTAAATATTATTAACCCCTAATCTGCCATCCCTAACATCGCCGACACCTACCTACATTTATTAACCCCTAATCTGCCGCCCCCAACGTCGCCGCCACTATACTAAAGTTATTAACCCTTAAATCTAAGTCTAACCCTAACCCACTTAAATATAATTTAAATAAATCTAAATAAAAATTATTATAATTAACTAAATTATTCCTATTTAAAACTAAATACTTACCTATAAAATAAACCCTAAGGCCTAGATTTGGAGTTTGGCGTTAGCCGTGAAAACCAGCGTTAGAGGCCCCTAACGCTGGTTTCTTACGGACTCTGGTATTTAGAGTTCAGTTACCGACACTCAAAAAACACCTAACGCTCAAATTTCTACCGACACCTCAGAACCAGTAGTAAACATATACCGACAAAAAAAACATCCACGAATCACAAAACAAATATTACACAAAGTACACTTACACTCATACAAACACTACACTATATTTATTTTTAATATTTAATAATTTTTCATCAAAATACAAAGGATTAAAGTTGCGAGATCCATTTTCCCATTGACTTACATTGACACACGGGAAAAGACCCTCATATACCTACATCTAACTAATAACATTATCACAAACATACACTCATTAATGCATACAAACAATATACACCACATGACATACCCAAAATATTTATTTAGCACAAAAAGAACACGATTTACGTCACTCACTTTATGAGGAAAACCAGTCTTAGAAAAAAAATGACCAATTTTTAGAGCCTCCATTGACTTCTATTGGGAAGACGTGCTCGTGCACGCGAAACCCTCATTTCCCTAACGCACGCAAATAGCGTAGACAGAAAAACTCCAAATACCAGCGCTAGAAAAGACATGATTTCATGCGTTAGACCCAGCTATGATAAATAGATCAAGAAATGACTATTTCCCTATGGTGGATTTATGGATTTTACTGTTTGAATATTCACAACACCATTAAATTTTTTCATACTTTTATATTACATCAACTACAAATCAACATCACTAGTAACAAAATTTTAGTTTTAAAAATATTACATTTAAACGGACACAAAAATAATGTCAACTTTTCAGGATTCACAAACACTACACAATGGGAAACAATTCTCATTTACCTTTATTATTGCATTTCAGTTATTCAACTCATATGCTTGCAGCAACAGCATATCTACATAGGCTTAACACATGATCAGTCATGGATGCACATACATTACTTTTAACATTCACTCATACATGTGCATTCAAATGATGGGGGAAAAACACATTACATTCTCTATAGGAATCACAAAACAGAACATATGGATTTTACTGTAATTTTAACATCATGATTCCATCACAATAAACCATTAGGAATTACGTACAACAAGAACATCATTACACCAGATTACAGATGTCACTTTATGGGAAGGAACAACAATGCCAGACCGCTATATAGAAGTCAGCATATGTGGGACACAATCACAATATATACGTACATGTACATAACACGCATCACCCATCACGCAACCACAAAGCACACATTTAGATTTTATTCAGCACACAATAACAATGTAGTCAAATACAACAACACAATGAGGATTTCAGAACTACATAGGCAGGTTAATAATATCATGACGTCATTAGAAGATTCAACCATACACATCACAGATTCACGACTGTACCGCCCCTTTCGGAACTTTAACACTCAATACTACAATACAACATATACGTAAAGAACAGTTTGGAACAGCATTATTAGGGTGATTTCAATGGGACAATTAAGAAATATTGTCAGATCGCAAATCACTTATATATATAATACTACAGATGACAGCCGGAAGTTATTCAGCATTAGTACGATTTGAAAGGGACGCATGCAATATTGACAGCTCGGCAATCACTTATATATACAATACTACAAATGACAGCCGGAAGTTATTCAGTATTAGTGCGATTTGAAAGGGACGCATACAATATTGACAGCTCGGCAATCACTTATATATACAATACTACAGATGGCAGACGGGAAGTTATTCAGTATTAGTGCGATTTTAAAGGGACGTGTACAATATTGACAGCTCGGCAATCACTTATATATACAATACTACAGATGACAGCCGGAAGTTATTCAGTATTAGTGCCATTTGAATGGGACGCATACAATATTGACATCTCGGCAATCACTTATATATACAATACTACAGATGGCAGACGGGAAGTTCGGAATTATTATTGCGATTTGAAAGGGACGCATACAATATTGACATCTCGGCAATCACTTATATATACAATACTACAGATGGCAGACGGGAAGTTCGGAATTATTATTGCGATTTGAAAGGGACGCATACAATATTGACAGCTCGGCAATCACTTATATATACAATACTACAGATGGCAGATGTTACTTTATCGTTTAAAAACAATGTTGCAGCAACATTGATCGATCACATTCGATGCACATTATACACAACTATGCACTTTCATTCATGTTAGCCTGGACGTGTGCTTGTTACTATAAGATCGCGTTTAAGAAATATTGATTACGCATATGATCAAACATTACAAACATGCACTGTATGTGTGATATTTAACACTTTCACATTGAGATTCATTGTTGCAAAATAACATTTCAGCAAACAACAAATAAACGCCCACTGTGAAAGCATTCGCGCCGCTCACATACAAACAAGTGAATACAATCAGCAATCATTACAAACTCACTAACATTGGACTAATTGTACTATAAGTCCCCCAAACAACATGGCCAATGCATCACTTGTGATCCACATCAGATCAAGTGCTTACCTTGTTACGCTGTTTTGAAAGATGGATGACGATGACATGGTAGACGCTGCTGGTGCTGCTATTGGCGAACTAGCTGTTGGTCGAATCAGGCAGCCTCGGCGGCTCAGACTGAGACGAAGGGGTCGTCTGGTTCGAGGTCCTCCTGTCTACAGGGTGAGACCCACCTTGGAAAACATGAGCGACTTTGAGGTTTATGATAAGTATTGGCTCAATCGCGAAC
Source organism: Bombina bombina (assembly GCF_027579735.1). Taxonomy (NCBI): domain Eukaryota; kingdom Metazoa; phylum Chordata; class Amphibia; order Anura; family Bombinatoridae; genus Bombina; species Bombina bombina. The sequence continues at coordinate 324,503,289 of NC_069503.1, forward strand.
AGCTCATTGGCCTTTACGATCTTCTTAAACCTCATTTGGAGCCACGTATAAGAATAAGGACTGCTGTTCCCGCCATGAGTAAGATGCTAAGCTGTCTATACGTCCTGGCCTCCGGGAGTTTTCAATCCGGAGAACTGTACATGCATGGCCTGGCTCAAGGTACATTCTCTGTGGTGTTTGATAACTTTCTGGACGCCATGGTACGTATCAGTAAGCAATACATAGGATTCCCACAGAATGATGGTGATTGGAGGTGCCTGAAGTGGGAATTCTTTGATATTGCTCAATTGCCCAATGTCTTGGGAGCCATAGATTGTACCCACATTGCGCTGCGTGCTCCAATTGATGACTCGCCCTTCAAAAATCGCAAACATTTTCATAGCCTCAACGTGCAGTATGTTTGTGACGCACAGATGAGGATTATGCATGTGTGTGCGAATTTTGGAGGGGCTTGTCATGATGCCCGCATCCTCTCTCTGTCGTCCCTGTGGAGACCGTTTGAGGAAAGACAAATGCCCCCTGTTTATCTCGTTGGTGAGTATTTGTGCACAACATGGTTAATTAGTTTGACAATTGCCACTGTATTTTTAAAATGTTAGCGTAATGTTCAGCTATAGGATGCAATTTAACCATTTTTTTTTTTTTCCGCTAATGTCTACTTTTAGTTCAATGCAGATATGTAGCATGTCTTACCTTAAATGCTCAGATAGAGAATGTAATGTAACCATGTAGTTAGCATTTTACACAAGGCTTGATTTAGGAGAAATACGCATATGTAGCATGTCTTAGCTGAAATGGGAAGATATTAGCTAATGCAATTTAACCATGTCATTGTCTCTTTCCGCTAATGTCTTTTAGTTCAATGCAGATATGTAGTATGTCTTAACTTAAATGCTCAGATAGAGAATGCAATGTAACCATGTAGTTTGCATTTTACACAAGGCTTGATTTAGGAGAAATACGCATATGTAGCATGTCTTAGATGAAATGGGAAGATATTAGCTAATGCAATTTAACCATGTCATTGTCTCTTTCCGCTAATGTCTTTTAGTTCAATGCAGATATGTAGCATGTCTTACCTTAAATGCTCAGATAGAGAATGCAATGTAACCATGTAGTTTGCATTTTACACAAGGCTTGATTTAGGAGAAATACGCATATGTAGCATGTCTTAGATGAAATGGGAAGATATTAGCTAATGCAATTTAACCATGTCATTGTCTCTTTCCGCTAATGTCTTTTAGTTCAATGCAGATATATAGCATGTCTTACCTTAAATGCTCGGATAGAGAATGCAATGTAACCATGTAGTTTGCATTTTACACAAGGCTTGATTTAGGAGAAATACGCATATGTAGCATGTCTTAGATGAAATGGGAAGATATTAGCTAATGCAATTTAACCATGTCATTGTCTCTTTCCGCTAATGTCTTTTAGTTCAATGCAGATATGTAGCATGTCTTACCTTAAATGCTCAGATAGAGAATGCAATGTAACCATGTAGTTTGCATTTTACACAAGGCTTGATTTAGGAGAAATACGCATATGTAGCATGTCTTAGATGAAATGGGAAGATATTAGCTAATGCAATTTAACCATGTCATTGTTTCTTTCCGCTAATGTCTTTTAGTTCAATGCAGATATGTAGCATGTCTTAACTTAAATGCTCAGATAGAGAATGCAATGTAACCATGTAGTTTGCATTTTACACAAGGTTTGAATATGGAGAAATACGCATATGTAGCATGTCTTAGATGAAATGGGAAGATAGAGAATAATATTGAACTAGATTTTTTAAATTTAAAATTAACATTTGTTACTGGATTATCGTGTACAAAACTTTTTATTGTACTACAAATACTATTTTGAGGATTCTGTTAGAATTATGTTCTGTTCATAATTTATAGGTGATTCTGGGTACATGAGCCGGCCTTGGCTCATTACCCCCTTGCGTAGCCCGACTGATGTGTCTGAGGAGCGCAACAATAGGGCTCATAAGAGAACCAGGGCGGTGGTTGAACGGATGTTCGGGCTCCTGAAGATGAGGTTCAGGTGCCTGGACAGGTTGGGAGGAGCCCTCCAGTACAACCCAAAGAAGGTGGCTAAGATCGTTGTAGCCTGTAGCGTCCTGCATAATATTGCACAGCGGGCTGGGATGCTGCAGGCCGTCCGGCCGGACAGAAACCTCCTCAGAGATGAGGAGGATGATCCTGTTCTAGAGGGGCCATTCCGGGACGAGGGGCTCAATGTCAGAGCAGACATCATCAACCGCAACTTTAGACGGTAAAGAATAGAAGTTAGACTGGAGTATTATCAATAGATGTGAACTCTAGGGAAATGACAAGTAGAGAATTGTGCAAACATGTTAGGATTGTTCATCAAATGCTAAAAATGTGTTTCATTTATTAATATAGGTGATGCTCTGGCCATTGGGTCCTGTAGCGAGTCTTTGCCACCTGGTTTTTAAAGAGGACATCAGCTGGTAAGTATAAATGTCTGGACTGTTGCTGGCATGAATTGTACACAAATACATCATATGGCATACATTTTATAAACTAGTATTTAGTTTACACATTACTTAAAATGTAAATACTTGGAAAGGGATCCTCTAGCATGACTATGGTTCAATGTCACACATTAGAGGTTTGTTCTGCTCAATATGACTCATCTTCACACTTGATAGAACATAACACAAGATGCTACACAGTAAGCTAGTGACAGAAATTTCTTATGAAATGGGGGGTGGGAGAGGGCTACAGAAATGATTCACACACTTGTAGTAATTTTGATTAAACTTTTTATGCCATTAGGGAGCTGACTTAATCTAAAGACTGAAAGGGAAGAATTAGAAGCCTGACAGTGAAGATTGCCCAGACTGACAGTGGAAAAAGCCAAGATTGAAATTGAAGTATACCAATGGGATCATGTCTGGCATTATCTTTCAAATCTGCTGACCTTGAAAACCATACAAAGACATGTTCACATGGTAAGTGCCAACTATTTGATAGAATAAGGCTGTTGAGGCATCCTATTGGAGACACTTAGATGATTTTCAAATTTTTAGATGGGATTTCACAGTCCTCTATTTTTGAAATGATGAATAAGACACCTATTGAAGATCAACTGTTTACCCCTGAATTGACTTTCAAAGACCATGCATTATCCAGGTTGGTGTACCAATGCATGCTAGTTAAGAATCACAGGAAGAAGGTTGAATATTAGTAGCCTACATACATTAGTCATATTTAGTTCTTAATTAGATATTTAGGGATCACAATCAGACACTTAGATGATTTTCTAATTTTTAGATGGGATTTCACAGTCCTCTATTTTTGAAATGATGAATAAGACACCTATTGAAGATCAACTGTTTACCCCTGAATTGACTTTCAAAGACCATGCATTATCCAGGTTGGTGAACCAATGCATGCTAGTTAAGAATCACAGGAAGAATGTTGAATATTAGTAGCTTACATACATTAGTCATATTTAGTTCATAATTAGATATTTAGGGATCACAATCAGACACTTAGATGATTTTACTTTTTTAGATGGTATTTCAGTCCTCTATTTTATGAACTGATGAATCAGACACTTATTGAAGATCAACTGTTTACCCCTGAATTGACTTTCAAAGACCATGCATTATCCAGGTTGGTGTACCAATGCATGCTAGTTAAGAATCACAGGAAGAATGTTGAATATTAGTAGCTTACATACATTAGTCATATTTAGTTCATAATTAGATATTTAGGGATCACAATCAGACACTTAGATGATTTTACTTTTTTAGATGGTATTTCAGTCCTCTATTTTATGAACTGATGAATCAGACACTTATTGAAGATCAACTGTTTACCCCTGAATTGACTTTCAAAGACCATGCATTATCCAGGTTGGTGTACCAATGCATGCTAGTTAAGAATCACAGGAAGAATGTTGATTATTGGTAGCTTACATACATTAGTCATACATATTTCATCATTAGATATTTAGGGATCACAATCAGAAAAAGGAATACATATTATAGTTGATATAGAGGTATTTGAATGGACATGAAATATGACATTTATGTTCAACATATATATTATTGAAATGTGATATACATTATTATGTATAATTAGAAAATCAGATATTTTAATTTATTTTTTATTACACAGTATAATGTTTTTTTTGTTTTTTTTTAAATTTAATTAATAAATAGCTTTAACCCCTTAATGACCAGAGCACTTTTCCATTTTCTGTCCGTTTGGGACCAAGGCTATTTTTACATTTCTGCAGTGTTTGTGTTTAGCTGTAATTTTTCTCTTACTCATTTACTGTACCCACACATATTATATACCGTTTTTCTCGCCATTAAATGGACTTTCTAAAGATACCATTATTTTCATCATGTCTTATAATTTACTATAAAAAATTTTATAAAATATGAGGAAAAAATTGAAAAAAACACACTTTTTCTAACTTTGACCCCCAAAATCTGTTACATATCTACTACCACCAAAAAACACCCATGCTAAAAAGTTTCTAAATTTTGTCCTGAGTTTAGAAATACCCAATGTTTACATCTTCTTTGCTTTTTTTGTAAGTTATAGGGCCATAAATACAAGTAGCACTTTGCTATTTCCAAACCATTATTTTTTCAAAACTAGCGCTAGTTACATTAGAACACTAATATCTTTAGGAATCTCTTAATATCCATTAACATGTAAATATTTTTTTTAGAAGACATCCCAAAGTATTGATCTAGGCCAATTTTGGTATATTTCATGCCACCATTTCACCGTCAAATGCGATCAAATACAAAAAATCGTTCACTTTTTCACAAATTTTTTCACAAACTTTTGGTTTCTCACTGAAATTATTTACAAACAGCTTGTGCAATTATGCCATAAATGGTTGTAAATTCTTCTCTGGGATCCCCTTTGTTCAGAAATAGCAGACATATATGACTTTGGCGTTGCTTTTTGGTAATTAGAATGCTGCTAAATGGCGCTGCGCATCACACGTGTATTATGGCTAGCAGTGAAGGGGTTAATTAGGTAGCTTGTAGGGAGCTTGCATGGTTAATTTTAGCTTTAGTGTAGTGTAGTAGACAACCCAAAGTATTGATCTAGGCCAATTTTGGTATATTTCATGCCACCATTTCACCGTCAAATGCGATCAAATACAAAAAATCGTTCACTTTTTCACAAATTTTTTCACAAACTTTTGGTTTCTCACTGAAATTATTTACAAACAGCTTGTGCAATTATGCCATAAATGGTTGTAAATTCTTCTCTGGGATCCCCTTTGTTCAGAAATAGCAGACATATATGACTTTGGCGTTGCTTTTTGGTAATTAGAATGCTGCTAAATGGTGCTGCGCATCACACGTGTATTATGGCTAGCAGTGAAGGGGTTAATTAGGTAGCTTGTAGGGAGCTTGCATGGTTAATTTTAGCTTTAGTGTAGTGTAGTAGACAACCCAAAGTATTGATCTAGGCCCATTTTGGTAATATTTCATGCCACCATTTCACCGTAAATGCGATTAAATAAAAAAAAAAACGTTAAATTTTTCACAATTTTAGGTTTCTCACTGAAATCATTTACAAACAGCTTGTGCAATTATGGCACAAATGGTTGTAAATGCTTCTCTGGGATCCCCTTTGTTCAGAAATAGCAGACATATATGGCTTTGGCGTTGCTTTTTGTTAATTAGAAGGCCACTAAATGCTGATGCACATCACACGTGTATTATGGCTAGCAGTGAAGGGGTTAATTATGTAGCTTGTAGGGAGCTTGCAGGGTTAATTTTAGCTTTAGTGTAGAGCTCAGCCTTCCACCTGAAACATCAGACCCCCTGATCCCTCCCAAACAGCTCTCTTCCCTCCCCCACCCCACAATTGTCCCCGCCATCTTAAGTACTGGCAGAAACTCTGCCAGTACTAAAATAAAAGGTATATTTGGGGGTTTTTTTTAGTTTTTTTTTAGCATATTTACATATGCTGCTTTGAAGTATCCCCCTTAGCCCCCAACCTCACTGATCCCACACCAAACAGCTCTCTAACCCTCCCCCTCTGCCTTAGCGGGCGCCATCTTGGGTACTGGCAGCTGTCTGCCAGTACCCAGTTTAGTAAAAAAAGGAATCTTTTTTTCTAAAAAAAAAACCCTTTTCTGTAGTGTAGCTTTCCCCCCCCCCCACCAACCTCCCACAAGTTGCAGATCACTTAGAAACTGTATTGAACATTTTTGTTTTCTTCTTTCTTAGAGCTATTTTCAGATTTCTTTTCTGTAGTGTAGCGGTTCCCTCCCGCTCCCGCCCCGTGCACGCGCCCGCCCGCCCGCCGCCCCCCGTGCACGCGCGCGCTCACATGCGCGCCCCCGTCGCTCCCGCCCCCGATCCCGCCCCCCTGCACATTACACCGCGCATCGATGGCCGCCCACCCGCCTCCCAAGTTCGCTCCCACCCACCAACGATACCGGCCATCGATGTCCGGTGCAGAGAGGGCCACAGAGTGGCTCTCTCTGCATCGGATGGCCATTTAAGGTTATTGCAGGATGCCTCCATATCGAGGCATCACTGCAATAACCGGAAAGCAGCTGGAAGCGATCAGGATCGCTTCCAGCTGCTTTCCACACCGAGGACGTGCAGGGTACGTCCTCAGGCGTTAACTGCCTTTTTTTTGAGGACGTACCCTGCACGTCCTCGGTCGTTAAGGGGTTAAAAAATGTTGAACAAAGTTAGAGCATAGACACAAGATGATTGTAAATGTATTTTATGAATCTTTGACTACGTGTGTATTAACTTTGTTAAAATTTTGTTTTTTAATTTCAGATTGGCATCTGATGACTTCCAGGAATATTTTTTTGTTTTTGGTTCAGAAACTATTAATTTTTAAAATGGTAATAATAAACATTTTAGTATTAAATACACTCTTTGGAACAGATTATAATAAATATCCATATAATCTGTCAATAAAAAACAATTTGACTCCCATGACTGGTAGTTGTCTATTTGACAAGCACATGCATAAGATCAAATAATGCATTAATTGTAGAAGATCCACTGATTCCGAGAATATTACATTAAACTGTCTTTTTTAACATTCATTGGGGAGTGAGATCCATCGATGCTTTTCTTTTGAATTTCTTAGATGTTAAAATAATTTCGGATATGTAGTAAATTTCTCATAAATTATTTGTTTTCACTTTTAAGAAGGGGAAGTGGTTCAATTACATTAAAGTGACAGTGTTGTTGAATGTAAAATTAATTTTATAAGATCTTGTATCTTCCTTAGGTATCTCAAAACATTATTTGCTAAATTATTTTAATTTTTACATTTATAAATGGTAGGTCATTTAACTTGATATTTTTCACAAGCTAGTTATTGGATGCCAGGTTAATCGATTTTATTTTCTAGTGGAGTCATTTAACTATAGTTATTAATATTATGTAGTTTTTAAAATCTTACCTCTTGGGTTAGACATCACATATCTATATATAATTTTCATTCCCCTTTAGTTTATTTTGACAATGTTAAATCAACATTCCAAATGTTTTGGTCCTTAAAGGGACATTCACAAAGTATATTGTGTATTGATTTTTAAATAATTCATAAAAGAATTTAAACATATTTAGAAAGTACTATAGAATTACATTCAGTCTTTAAATATACTTTGAAAAAAAAACATCAATGCACATATCTTAGTCAATTACATAAGGTATCTATGTGCAACCAACAATCAGCATCAAAATAGCCTATGTAGATATGTATTTAATTGTATTGAATACCAAAACATATTAAGTTGTTCAAATATTATAATCTTATCCAAAATGCATACATAACATATAGCTTAATGTCCCTCTAAGCTGAAGACTCCGAAATACCTCCTTTACAATATATATTTCAGTCAGTGTGTAAAACCATCCAGAAGTTAATCTAAATTTGATTTACTCATATGTTATACTAATTTATCAAAAGGAAGGTGCCTAGGTTTCTGATATTTCAAGCATTATTGTGAAATGTTTATTTAAAGGGACATGAACTAAAAATATACTTAAAGGGAGACAGTTAAAAAATTAATGATTTATACATTCTGAATGAGTATTCTATTTTAAGCAACTTTAAAAATTGTCTCATAGTATGAATGCTCCTTGTGATGTTGCTATCATTACTTTAAAAATAAGGCATTAAATAGATAATTTATTTGCTTCAGTACTCTGGACTGAACTTGTTTTTTTGTGGTGGATTAATTTATCCAACAATCATCAAGGACAACCCAGGTTTTTTGCAACAATTGTCCGTAATCTCAAATATCATTATTGATTTGCAAAGAAAGATAACAAGATAATTGTTAACATTTGAGAATCGGATTAAATTATAAAGTTGATTAACATTTCATGCTCAATCTGAATCACCAACGCTAAATTTGTTTGGACAGTGTCCCTTTAAGAGATTTAAATAGTGTATTTACTTCTCTTCCTATCTTGACATACTTTGCTTGAAAAGCATATCGAGATAGGCTCAGTAGATGAAGATTGGTGGATGCACAGAGATGCCTTATGTGATTGTCTCAACCATGTGCATTTAAATTTCTTCTGTTGAGGATATCTAAATACTAAGATAAATTGATTTACATTTTAAAGTCTAAACAATCTTCTATCTCTACAGATCATTTGATACAATTGTTTGTTTGTAATGTCTATTTAAAAATAAAGACACCATTGCACAATAACATATATGAGCACTTCAGACAAATACAAGCTCGAGGTTTATTTACTAATAACAAACAAACCTGTAGATTAACATTTATAAACAGATTATCCAAGTTACTGACCTTATAACCTGAATTTGAACATTCAGAAATATTGCGTGGGAAACGCATCTTGAAACACCAGATTAGCATCTTTAAACATTAGAGTCTAATGTCACGCAATAGCACACAATCAATGTGCATTATGAAATACATTTAATAGAGCAATACCAATACTTCACAATAAGTCAATAAATGGATTTTATGAACAATAAAGACATACAATATTAAATGTGTATTTGTATTAAAGAAACAGACCGTTATTAAACCGAGAAATGTCTACAACATTTAATAATGTGACAGTATTAGATTTTAAAGAGAATTTAATCATTAATATTTAACGGATCACGGATATTAAATCTGCGTCACACATATCCGCATGACAGGCCCATGAGTTACTAATAAGTCTACATGAAAAATGAAGTAACAGCACCACCATGAGGTATGTGTAAGGAAGTTAATAAGATATGAAACATTAAGGAACGGCCAATCAGAGTTCATCACACAAACACAACTTGAGTCAGGATGGTCTCACAGACATTCTAACAATATTTCAAACTTTTATCCAATCAGATGTACAGATAACTTGTCCCATGGTGCATCTCATGTTTACTTCACCATATAAAAGTCCATTACACGTTGCCATCTTTGTCAGTTCTCTAATGCCTGCAGGCAGTATATATGATTTCTTTGAAAAAAAAAATCTACAACCCAGCAGGCATGTCAGCTCCCAGGTTCACCAAGGAGGAGAGCGCTGCACTGGTCCACGCCGTCAAGGACTTTTATCCCCAGCTGTTTGGGAACAAGAGGAGGTTGACAGATGCGCATGTTAAGAAGGCCCTCTGGGAGTCTATCACCAATGCGGTTAGATTGGTGTGTGACGTCCAGAGGACCCAGGATCAGATCATGAGGAGATTCGGAGATATGAGGTTGCGGTTAACAAAAAAAGTCAACCTCATAAGGGACTGGGTACAAGCCCGTAAAAGAGGTTGCAAAAGAGAGGCCCCGTGGAAACTGTACCTACTCATTATGAGGTGACTTTATGCGAGCTCCTCAATCTCCGGGTCCCCAAAAGATTTAGATCCTCGCCATCCTCGGCCTCCTCTTCTTCCCTCCCAGCTGCGGGATCTGAAAGTCCTGACGCGGGGGCCAGGGCAGCTGCTTCTCCGTCCGGTGGCCTGGGAGGAGATGGAGAATCTGAACCAGGTAATTATCCAACTTCATATAATATCTTAATATTTGATTTTTTATCAAAAAATGTGTATATAGTCAGATACTAAACCTATACAGATCTCACAACATACACTACATATGATTTTTAGATATCTGATATTAGATTAGTGACACATGAAATAGGAATGATGTGTCTTGCGCTCTACAGAATATGCGTCACAGAGCGAAAATGGAATTTCGCATACACGTTAACATGGGTTTGCTGTAAGTGGCATTGCTTTATACATGTTGGTCAAATGATGGATGCGTAATTCCGCATGGAATCATTGCGCAATGATCGCGAAAATAGAATTTCGCATACACGTTAACATGGGTTTGCTGTAAGTGGCATTGCTTTACACATGTTGGTCAAATGACGGATGCGTAATTCCGCTTTGAATCATTGCGCAATGATCGCGAAAATGGAATTTCGCATACACGTTAACATGGGTTTGCTGTAAGTGGCATTGCTTTATACATGTTGGTCAAATGGCGGATGCGTAATTCCGCATGGAATCATTGCGCAATGATCGCGAAAATGGAATTTCGCATACACGTTAACATGGGTTTGCTGTAAGTGGCATTGCTTTACACATGTTGGTCAAATGACGGATGCGTAATTCCGCTTTGAATCATTGCGCAATGATCGCGAAAATGGAATTTCGCATACACGTTAACATGGGTTTGCTGTAAGTGGCATTGCTTTACACATGTTGGTCAAATGACGGATGCTTAATTCCGCTTTGAATCATTGCGCAATGATCGTAAAAATGGAATTGCGCATACACGTTAACATGGGTTTGCTGTAAGTGGCATTGCTTTATACATGTTGGTCAAAATGAAATGTGAATTATTATATATGTGAAGAATACAGTATTCTTATTTTCAATATTATACATAATAAAAAAAGAAGAATCCAAATAAATTATAACATATGCCCATCAATTGATGAGAATGAAATAACACCAAAAAATAATTAAAGCTACAGTAAACAACACAACTGATTGAAAATAAGAGTACAGGATATATTTATCATGAATTGAATTGAGGAAACAATTAACTCATGGGACTACCAAATGATTAATAGTTTTAAATTGATTTGCTAATAATGTAAAGATTTTAAACATGGCATGATTTGTATTAATGATATGCAATCCTCATTTAATATATTACAGATATGGATGTTGCTGCTGGATCCTTAAGGCAGGGCTTGTCACAGTATGGTATGTCTCATTTTAATTGACATTTGTCTTAGAAACATGGACAGAACATTACATACTAAATCCACATTGTTCAATATTTATATGTAATGTCCCTTTAATAGATGAAAATTAAATAATTCTTCGGATATCCTTAAATAACATATTAGATTTGAATTGCATGCTCAATCCTATTCATTACATCAACATATGGAGTAGAGAATTCATTAACACCAACATTGTCAAATCAATATAATTTTATATTAAAGGGATACTGAGCTAAAATTATTAATGTTGTCATTCAGATAGAGTATGCAATATTAATAAACATTTAAATATAATACTATAATCATATGTGAAATATTCTATTGCTAAATGTATTTTAAAATCAAGAATGTACGTTTATCTGCATCTCAATTTTTGTTGACCAACCTGGGTTTTTATTGATGATTGGTGGATACCTTCAACAAACAATATTTATTGAATCCAATATTGCTTATCTGCCTTTAAGATTAAAATGTAGCAACATTCAAATTATAATAGGAGTCAATGTTAAATCATTTTGAACAGTTTGAACAGTGAAATCAATGATTTAAATAAATCATGTCAGTGTCCCTTTAATAAACAATAGATTCATTCATCTTTACATTCTTTGGATTAAACAATATTGATATATAATTCACATATTCACTGTTGGAGTTACTTTATAGATATCAGCATACTCTAACAGCACCATGATTACATATTTGTACTAATCAATTTGGTTTTGTATTGTGATAAATATGTGTTGTGTCCTAAACAAGATTACTGTACATTGCACAAATGGCTCGATGTGCCACATGTCTTTGTTTATATTTGTCAAAAGCTGTTCTTCAAAATGTGGTTTGTGTGTATTCTTTTAAGAACATTGATCAATGGGTATATTTAGATATGCAATAGCATTGTATGAGATGAGTTTGATGTCTATATACAAAAAATGTGTATATAGTCAGATACTAAACCTATACAGATCTCACAACATACACTACATATGATTTTTAGATATCTGATTTTAGATTAGTGACACATGAAATAGGAATGATGTGTCTTGCGCTCTACAGAATATGCGTCACAGAGCGAAAATGGAATTTCGCATACACGTTAACATGGGTTTGCTGTAAGTGGCATTGCTTTATACATGTTGGTCAAATGATGGATGCGTAATTCCACATGGAATCATTGCGCAATGATCGCGAAAATAGAATTTCGCATACACGTTAACATGGGTTTGCTGTAAGTGGCATTGCTTTACACATGTTGGTCAAATGACGGATGCGTGATTCCGCTTTGAATCATTGCGCAATGATCGTGAAAATGGAATTTCGCATACACGTTAACATGGGTTTGCTGTAAGTGGCATTGCTTTATACATGTTGGTCAAATGGCGGATGCGTAATTCCGCATGGAATCATTGCGGAATGATCGCGAAAATGGAATTTCGCATACACGTTAACATGGGTTTGCTGTAAGTGGCATTGCTTTACACATGTTGGTCAAATGACGGATGCGTAATTCCGCTTTGAATCATTGCGCAATGATCGCGAAAATGGAATTTCGCATACACGTTAACATGGGTTTGCTGTAAGTGGCATTGCTTTACACATGTTGGTCAAATGACGGATGCGTAATTCCGCTTTGAATCATTGCGCAATGATCGTGAAAATGGAATTGCGCATACACGTTAACATGGGTTTGCTGTAAGTGGCATTGCTTTATACATGTTGGTCAAAATGAAATGTGAATTATTATATATGTGAAGAATACAGTATTCTTATTTTCAATATTATACATAATAAAAAAAGAAGAATCCAAATAAATTATAACATATGCCCATCAATTGATGAGAATGAAATAACACCAAAAAATAATTAAAGCTACAGTAAACAACACAACTGATTGAAAATAAGAGTACAGGATATATTTATCATGAATTGAATTGAGGAAACAATTAACTCATGGGACTACCAAATGATTAATAGTTTTAAATTGATTTGCTAATAATGTAAAGATTTTAAACATGGCATGATTTGTATTAATGATATGCAATCCTCATTTAATATATTACAGATATGGATGTTGCTGCTGGATCCTTAAGGCAGGGCTTGTCACAGTATGGTATGTCTCATTTTAATTGACATTTGTCTTAGAAACATGGACAGAACATTACATACTAAATCCACATTGTTCAATATTTATATGTAATGTCCCTTTAATAGATGAAAATTAAATAATTCTTCGGATATCCTTAAATAACATATTAGATTTGAATTGCATGCTCAATCCTATTCATTACATCAACATATGGAGTAGAGAATTCATTAACACCAACATTGTCAAATCAATATAATTTTATATTAAAGGGATACTGAGCTAAAATTATTAATGTTGTCATTCAGATAGAGTATGCAATATTAATAAACATTTAAATATAATACTATAATCATATGTGAAATATTCTATTGCTAAATGTATTTTAAAATCAAGAATGTACGTTTATCTGCATCTCAATTTTGGTTGACCAACCTGGGTTTTTATTGATGATTGGTGGATACCTTCAACAAACAATATTTATTGAATCCAATATTGCTTATCTGCCTTTAAGATTAAAATGTAGCAACATTCAAATTATAATAGGAGTCAATGTTAAATCATTTTGAACAGTTTGAACAGTGAAATCAATGATTTAAATAAATCATGTCAGTGTCCCTTTAATAAACAATAGATTCATTCATCTTTACATTCTTTGGATTAAACAATATTGATATATAATTCACATATTCACTGTTGGAGTTACTTTATAGATATCAGCATACTTTAACAGCACCATGATTACATATTTGTACTAATCAATTTGGTTTTGTATTGTGATAAATATGTGTTGTGTCCTAAACAAGATTACTGTACATTGCACAAATGGCTCGATGTGCCACATGTCTTTGTTTATATTTGTCAAAAGCTGTTCTTCAAAATGTGGTTTGTGTGTATTCTTTTAAGAACATTGATCAATGGGTATATTTAGATATGCAATAGCATTGTATGAGATGAGTTTGATGTCTATATACAAAAAATGTGTATATAGTCAGATACTAAACCTATACAGATCTCACAACATACACTACATATGATTTTTAGATATCTGATTTTAGATTAGTGACACATGAAATAGGAATGATGTGTCTTGCGCTCTACAGAATATGCGTCACAGAGCGAAAATGGAATTTCGCATACACGTTAACATGGGTTTGCTGTAAGTGGCATTGCTTTATACATGTTGGTCAAATGATGGATGCGTAATTCCGCATGGAATCATTGCGCAATGATCGCGAAAATAGAATTTCGCATACACGTTAACATGGGTTTGCTGTAAGTGGCATTGCTTTACACATGTTGGTCAAATGACGGATGCGTAATTCCGCTTTGAATCATTGCGCAATGATCGCGAAAATGGAATTTCGCATACACGTTAACATGGGTTTGCTGTAAGTGGCATTGCTTTATACATGTTGGTCAAATGGCGGATGCGTAATTCCGCATGGAATCATTGCGCAATGATCGCGAAAATGGAATTTCTCATACACGTTAACATGGGTTTGCTGTAAGTGGCATTGCTTTACACATGTTGGTCAAATGACTGATGCGTAATTCCGCTTTGAATCATTGCGCAATGATCGCGAAAATGGAATTTCGCATACACGTTAACATGGGTTTGCTGTAAGTGGCATTGTTTTACACATGTTGGTCAAATGACGGATGCGTAATTCCGCTTTGAATCATTGCGCAATGATCGTGAAAATGGAATTGCGCATACACGTTAACATGGGTTTGCTGTAAGTGGCATTGCTTTATACATGTTGGTCAAAATGAAATGTGAATTATTATATATGTGAAGAATACAGTATTCTTATTTTCAATATTATACATAATAAAAAAAGAAGAATCCAAATAAATTATAACATATGCCCATCAATTGATGAGAATGAAATAACACCAAAAAATAATTAAAGCTACAGTAAACAACACAACTGATTGAAAATAAGAGTACAGGATATATTTATCATGAATTGAATTGAGGAAACAATTAACTCATGGGACTACCAAATGATTAATAGTTTTAAATTGATTTGCTAATAATGTAAAGATTTTAAACATGGCATGATTTGTATTAATGATATGCAATCCTCATTTAATATATTACAGATATGGATGTTGCTGCTGGATCCTTAAGGCAGGGCTTGTCACAGTATGGTATGTCTCATTTTAATTGACATTTGTCTTAGAAACATGGACAGAACATTACATACTAAATCCACATTGTTCAATATTTATATGTAATGTCCCTTTAATAGATGAAAATTAAATAATTCTTCGGATATCCTTAAATAACATATTAGATTTGAATTGCATGCTCAATCCTATTCATTACATCAACATATGGAGTAGAGAATTCATTAACACCAACATTGTCAAATCAATATAATTTTATATTAAAGGGATACTGAGCTAAAATTATTAATGTTGTCATTCAGATAGAGTATGCAATATTAATAAACATTTAAATATAATACTATAATCATATGTGAAATATTCTATTGCTAAATGTATTTTAAAATCAAGAATGTACGTTTATCTGCATCTCAATTTTGGTTGACCAACCTGGGTTTTTATTGATGATTGGTGGATACCTTCAACAAACAATATTTATTGAATCCAATATTGCTTATCTGCCTTTAAGATTAAAATGTAGCAACATTCAAATTATAATAGGAGTCAATGTTAAATCATTTTGAACAGTTTGAACAGTGAAATCAATGATTTAAATAAATCATGTCAGTGTCCCTTTAATAAACAATAGATTCATTCATCTTTACATTCTTTGGATTAAACAATATTGATATATAATTCACATATTCACTGTTGGAGTTACTTTATAGATATCAGCATACTCTAACAGCACCATGATTACATATTTGTACTAATCAATTTGGTTTTGTATTGTGATAAATATGTGTTGTGTCCTAAACAAGATTACTGTACATTGCACAAATGGCTCGATGTGCCACATGTCTTTGTTTATATTTGTCAACAGCTGTTCTTCAAAATGTGGTTTGTGTGTATTCTTTTAAGAACATTGATCAATGGGTATATTTAGATATGCAATAGCATCGTATGAGATGAGTTTGATGTCTATATACAAAAAATGTGTATATAGTCAGATACTAAACCTATACAGATCTCACAACATACACTACATATGATTTTTAGATATCTGATTTTAGATTAGTGACACATGAAATAGGAATAATGTGTCTTGCGCTCTACAGAATATGCGTCACAGAGCGAAAATGGAATTTCGCATACACGTTAACATGGGTTTGCTTTAAGTGGCATTGCTTTATACATGTTGGTCAAATGATGGATGCGTAATTCCGCATGGAATCATTGCGCAATGATCGCGAAAATGGAATTTCGCATACACGTTAACATGGGTTTGCTGTAAGTGGCATTGCTTTACACATGTTGGTCAAATGACGGATGCGTAATTCCGCTTTGAATCATTGCGCAATGATCGCGAAAATGGAATTTCGCATACATGTTAACATGGGTTTGCTGTAAGTGGCATTGCTTTATACATGTTGGTCAAATGGCGGATGCGTAATCCCGCATGGAATCATTGCGCAATGATCGCGAAAATGGAATTTCGCATACACGTTAACATGGGTTTGCTGTAAGTGGCATTGCTTTACACATGTTGGTCAAATGACGGATGCGTAATTCCGCTTTGAATCATTGCGCAATGATTGCGAAAATGGAATTTCGCATACACGTTAACATGGGTTTGCTGTAAGTGGCATTGCTTTACACATGTTGGTCAAATGACGGACGCGTAATTCCGCTTTGAATCATTGCGCAATGATCGTGAAAATGGAATTGCGCATACACGTTAACATGGGTTTGCTGTAAGTGGCATTGCTTTATACATGTTGGTCAAAATGAAATGTGAATTATTATATATGTGAAGAATACAGTATTCTTATTTTCAATATTATACATAATAAAAAAAGAAGAATCCAAATAAATTATAACATATGCCCATCAATTGATGAGAATGAAATAACACCAAAAAATAATTAAAGCTACAGTAAACAACACAACTGATTGAAAATAAGAGTACAGGATATATTTATCATGAATTGAATTGAGGAAACAATTAACTCATGGGACTACCAAATAATTAATAGTTTTAAATTGATTTGCTAATAATGAAAATATTTTAAACATGGCATGATTTGTATTAATGATATGCAATCCTCATTTAATATATTACAGATATGGATGTTGCTGCTGGATCCTTAAGGCAGGGCTTGTCACAGTATGGTATGTCTCATTTTAATTGACATTTGTCTTAGAAACATGGACAGAACATTACATACTAAATCCACATTGTTCAATATTTATATGTAATGTCCCTTTAATAGATGAAAATTAAATAATTCTTCGGATATCCTTAAATAACATATTAGATTTGAATTGCATGCTCAATCCTATTCATTACATCAACATATGGAGTAGAGAATTCATTAACACCAACATTGTCAAATCAATATAATTTTATATTAAAGGGATACTGAGCTAAAATTATTAATGTTGTCATTCAGATAGAGTATGCAATATTAATAAACATTTAAATATAATACTATAATCATATGTGAAATATTCTATTGCTAAATGTATTTTAAAATCAAGAATGTACGTTTATCTGCATCTCAATTTTGGTTGACCAACCTGGGTTTTTATTGATGATTGGTGGATACCTTCAACAAACAATATTTATTGAATCCAATATTGCTTATCTGCCTTTAAGATTAAAATGTAGCAACATTCAAATTATAATAGGAGTCAATGTTAAATCATTTTGAACAGTTTGAACAGTGAAATCAATGATTTAAATAAATCATGTCAGTGTCCCTTTAATAAACAATAGATTCATTCATCTTTACATTCTTTGGATTAAACAATATTGATATATAATTCACATATTCACTGTTGGAGTTACTTTATAGATATCAGCATACTCTAACAGCACCATGATTACATATTTGTACTAATCAATTTGGTTTTGTATTGTGATAAATATGTGTTGTGTCCTAAACAAGATTACTGTACATTGCACAAATGGCTCGATGTGCCACATGTCTTTGTTTATATTTGTCAACAGCTGTTCTTCAAAATGTGGTTTGTGTGTATTCTTTTAAGAACATTGATCAATGGGTATATTTAGATATGCAATAGCATCGTATGAGATGAGTTTGATGTCTATATACAAAAAATGTGTATATAGTCAGATACTAAACCTATACAGATCTCACAACATACACTACATATGATTTTTAGATATCTGATTTTAGATTAGTGACACATGAAATAGGAATAATGTGTCTTGCGCTCTACAGAATATGCGTCACAGAGCGAAAATGGAATTTCGCATACACGTTAACATGGGTTTGCTTTAAGTGGCATTGCTTTATACATGTTGGTCAAATGATGGATGCGTAATTCCGCATGGAATCATTGCGCAATGATCGCGAAAATAGAATTTCGCATACACGTTAACATGGGTTTGCTGTAAGTGGCATTGCTTTACACATGTTGGTCAAATGACGGATGCGTAATTCCGCTTTGAATCATTGCGCAATGATCGCGAAAATGGAATTTCGCATACATGTTAACATGGGTTTGCTGTAAGTGGCATTGCTTTATACATGTTGGTCAAATGGCGGATGCGTAATCCCGCATGGAATCATTGCGCAATGATCGCGAAAATGGAATTTCGCATACACGTTAACATGGGTTTGCTGTAAGTGGCATTGCTTTACACATGTTGGTCAAATGACGGATGCGTAATTCCGCTTTGAATCATTGCGCAATGATTGCGAAAATGGAATTTCGCATACACGTTAACATGGGTTTGCTGTAAGTGGCATTGCTTTACACATGTTGGTCAAATGACGGACGCGTAATTCCGCTTTGAATCATTGCGCAATGATCGTGAAAATGGAATTGCGCATACACGTTAACATGGGTTTGCTGTAAGTGGCATTGCTTTATACATGTTGGTCAAAATGAAATGTGAATTATTATATATGTGAAGAATACAGTATTCTTATTTTCAATATTATACATAATAAAAAAAGAAGAATCCAAATAAATTATAACATATGCCCATCAATTGATGAGAATGAAATAACACCAAAAAATAATTAAAGCTACAGTAAACAACACAACTGATTGAAAATAAGAGTACAGGATATATTTATCATGAATTGAATTGAGGAAACAATTAACTCATGGGACTACCAAATAATTAATAGTTTTAAATTGATTTGCTAATAATGAAAAGATTTTAAACATGGCATGATTTGTATTAATGATATGCAATCCTCATTTAATATATTACAGATATGGATGTTGCTGCTGGATCCTTAAGGCAGGGCTTGTCACAGTATGGTATGTCTCATTTTAATTGACATTTGTCTTAGAAACATGGACAGAACATTACATACTAAATCCACATTGTTCAATATTTATATGTAATGTCCCTTTAATAGATGAAAATTAAATAATTCTTCGGATATCCTTAAATAACATATTAGATTTGAATTGCATGCTCAATCCTATTCATTACATCAACATATGGAGTAGAGAATTCATTAACACCAACATTGTCAAATCAATATAATTTTATATTAAAGGGATACTGAGCTAAAATTATTAATGTTGTCATTCAGATAGAGTATGCAATATTAATAAACATTTAAATATAATACTATAATCATATGTGAAATATTCTATTGCTAAATGTATTTTAAAATCAAGAATGTACGTTTATCTGCATCTCAATTTTGGTTGACCAACCTGGGTTTTTATTGATGATTGGTGGATACCTTCAACAAACAATATTTATTGAATCCAATATTGCTTATCTGCCTTTAAGATTAAAATGTAGCAACATTCAAATTATAATAGAAGTCAATGTTAAATCATTTTGAACAGTTTGAACAGTGAAATCAATGATTTAAATAAATCATGTCAGTGTCCCTTTAATAAACAATAGATTCATTCATCTTTACATTCTTTGGATTAAACAATATTGATATATAATTCACATATTCACTGTTGGAGTTACTTTATAGATATCAGCATACTCTAACAGCACCATGATTACATATTTGTACTAATCAATTTGGTTTTGTATTGTGATAAATATGTGTTGTGTCCTAAACAAGATTACTGTACATTGCACAAATGGCTCGATGTGCCACATGTCTTTGTTTATATTTGTCAACAGCTGTTCTTCAAAATGTGGTTTGTGTGTATTCTTTTAAGAACATTGATCAATGGGTATATTTAGATATGTAATAGCATTGTATGAGATGAGTTTGATGTCTATATACAAAAAATGTGTATATAGTCAGATACTAAACCTATACAGATCTCACAACATACACTACATATGATTTTTAGATATCTGATTTTAGATTAGTGACACATGAAATAGGAATGATGTGTCTTGCGCTCTACAGAATATCCGTCACAGAGCGAAAATGGAATTTCGCATACACGTTAACATGGGTTTGCTGTAAGTGGCATTGCTTTATACATGTTGGTCAAATGATGGATGCGTAATTCCGCATGGAATCATTGCGCAATGATCGCGAAAATAGAATTTCGCATACACGTTAACATGGGTTTGCTGTAAGTGGCATTGCTTTACACATGTTGGTCAAATGACGGATGCGTAATTCCGCTTTGAATCATTGCGCAATGATCGCGAAAATGGAATTTCGCATACACGTTAACATGGGTTTGCTGTAAGTGGCATTGCTTTATACATGTTGGTCAAATGGCGGATGCGTAATTCCGCATGGAATCATTGCGCAATGATCGCGAAAATGGAATTTCGCATACACGTTAACATGGGTTTGCTGTAAGTGGCATTGCTTTACACATGTTGGTCAAATGATGGATGCGTAATTCCGCTTTGAATCATTGTGCAATGATCGCGAAAATGGAATTTCGCATACACGTTAACATGGGTTTGCTGTAAGTGGCATTGCTTTACACATGTTGGTCAAATGACGGATGCGTAATTCCGCTTTGAATCATTGCGCAATGATCGTGAAAATGGAATTGCGCATACACGTTAACATGGGTTTGCTGTAAGTGGCATTGCTTTATACATGTTGGTCAAAATGAAATGTGAATTATTATATATGTGAATAATACAGTATTCTTATTTTCAATATTATACATAATAAAAAAAGAAGAATCCAAATAAATTATAACATATGCCCATCAATTGATGAGAATGAAATAACACCAAAAAATAATTAAAGCTACAGTAAACAACACAACTGATTGAAAATAAGAGTACAGGATATATTTATCATGAATTGAATTGAGGAAACAATTAACTCATGGGACTACCAAATGATTAATAGTTTTAAATTGATTTGCTAATAATGTAAAGATTTTAAACATGGCATGATTTGTATTAATGATATGCAATCCTCATTTAATATATTACAGATATGGATGTTGCTGCTGGATCCTTAAGGCAGGGCTTGTCACAGTATGGTATGTCTCATTTTAATTGACATTTGTCTTAGAAACATGGACAGAACATTACATACTAAATCCACATTGTTCAATATTTATATGTAATGTCCCTTTAATAGATGAAAATTAAATAATTCTTCGGATATCCTTAAATAACATATTAGATTTGAATTGCATGCTCAATCCTATTCATTACATCAACATATGGAGTAGAGAATTCATTAACACCAACATTGTCAAATCAATATAATTTTATATTAAAGGGATACTGAGCTAAAATTATTAATGTTGTCATTCAGATAGAGTATGCAATATTAATAAACATTTAAATATAATACTATAATCATATGTGAAATATTCTATTGCTAAATGTATTTTAAAATCAAGAATGTACGTTTATCTGCATCTCAATTTTGGTTGACCAACCTGGGTTTTTATTGATGATTGGTGGATACCTTCAACAAACAATATTTATTGAATCCAATATTGCTTATCTGCCTTTAAGATTAAAATGTAGCAACATTCAAATTATAATAGGAGTCAATGTTAAATCATTTTGAACAGTTTGAACAGTGAAATCAATGATTTAAATAAATCATGTCAGTGTCCCTTTAATAAACAATAGATTCATTCATCTTTACATTCTTTGGATTAAACAATATTGATATATAATTCACATATTCACTGTTGGAGTTACTTTATAGATATCAGCATACTCTAACAGCACCATGATTACATATTTGTACTAATCGATTTGGTTTTGTATTGTGATAAATATGTGTTGTGTCCTAAACAAGATTACTGTACATTGCACAAATGGCTCGATGTGCCACATGTCTTTGTTTATATTTGTCAACAGCTGTTCTTCAAAATGTGGTTTGTGTGTATTCTTTTAAGAACATTGATCAATGGGTATATTTAGATATGCAATAGCATCGTATGAGATGAGTTTGATGTCTATATACAAAAAATGTGTATATAGTCAGATACTAAACCTATACAGATCTCACAACATACACTACATATGATTTTTAGATATCTGATTTTAGATTAGTGACACATGAAATAGGAATGATGTGTCTTGCGCTCTACAGAATATGCGTCACAGAGCGAAAATGGAATTTCGCATACACATTAACATGGGTTTGCTGTAAGTGGCATTGCTTTACACATGTTGGTCAAATGACGGATGCGTAATTCCGCTTTGAATCATTGCGCAATGATCGTGAAAATGGAATTGCGCATACACGTTAACATGGGTTTGCTGTAAGTGGCATTGCTTTATACATGTTGGTCAAAATGAAATGTGAATTATTATATATGTGAAGAATACAGTATTCTTATTTTCAATATTATACATAATAAAAAAAGAAGAATCCAAATAAATTATAACATATGCCCATCAATTGATGAGAATGAAATAACACCAAAAAATAATTAAAGCTACAGTAAACAACACAACTGATTGAAAATAAGAGTACAGGATATATTTATCATGAATTGAATTGAGGAAACAATTAACTCATGGGACTACCAAATGATTAATAGTTTTAAATTGATTTGCTAATAATGTAAAGATTTTAAACATGGCATGATTTGTATTAATGATATGCAATCCTCATTTAATATATTACAGATATGGATGTTGCTGCTGGATCCTTAAGGCAGGGCCTGTCACAGTATGGTATGTCTCATTTTAATTGACATTTGTCTTAGAAACATGGACAGAACATTACATACTAAATCCACATTGTTCAATATTTATATGTAATGTCCCTTTAATAGATGAAAATTAAATATTTCTTCGGATATCCTTAAATAACATATTAGATTTGAATTGCATGCTCAATCCTATTCATTACATCAACATATGGAGTAGAGAATTCATTAACACCAACGTTGTCAAATCAATATAATTTTATATTAAAGGGATACTGAGCTAAAATTATTAATGTTGTCATTCAGATAGAGTATGCAATATTAATAAACATTTAAATATAATACTATAATCATATGTGAAATATTCTATTGCTAAATGTATTTTAAAATCAAGAATGTACGTTTATCTGCATCTCAATTTTGGTTGACCAACCTGGGTTTTTATTGATGATTGGTGGATACCTTCAACAAACAATATTTATTGAATCCAATATTGCTTATCTGCCTTTAAGATTAAAATGTAGCAACATTCAAATTATAATAGGAGTCAATGTTAAATCATTTTGAACAGTTTGAAAAGTGAAATCAATGATTTAAATAAATCATGTCAGTGTCCCTTTAATAAACAATAGATTCATTCATCTTTACATTCTTTGGATTAAACAATATTGATATATAATTCACATATTCACTGTTGGAGTTACTTTATAGATATCAGCATACTCTAACAGCACCATGATTACATATTTGTACTAATCAATTTGGTTTTGTATTGTGATAAATATGTGTTGTGTCCTAAACAAGATTACTGTACATTGCACAAATGGCTCGATGTGCCACATGTCTTTGTTTATATTTGTCAACAGCTGTTCTTCAAAATGTGGTTTGTGTGTATTCTTTTAAGAACATTGATCAATGGGTATATTTAGATATGCAATAGCATCGTATGAGATGAGTTTGATGTCTAATATAGTCAGAAATTAAACATGTGTTCAATACATCATTTTTAACAGAATCCCCTTGATTCAATCAAGCATTTTTTGGTTTAATGACTGCTCTATTCTTCACATTTTCAAGTTGATTAATCTTAAAATTTGATACAGATGTGATTTAGTGATATCCCAAATGTGTTTACTAATATATATCTATATCATTCATAGAGAGAGTTGGTGTGGGGAGCCCACAGGAATCCAGCAGTGACACAGAGCCGCCTTTGCGGTCTCCTGGTAAGTCCATTGACTCATTTATATGTCATTGAAGGTGTATTGGTAATCAATATTATGAGCATGATTCTGATGAAGCATAACATTTGAAACAAACATATAATTTTCTCTTCTGATTATATATTAATTTTCTTTGAATATTTAAAGATTAATAATTACAACTTTATTAGTCTACACATTTGTTATTCAGAAGATGTATAGCATATGTTTGTTTCCATGTTCATTTTTGACAACAGTCATCAAGTGATACACACATGAGAAATCTTAAATGTTCTATGTACTATGCTTTTATGATTTTTAAATTAATACAAACAATACATCGAAAATCTGAATCATTGAGAATAACAAATCTAATGTAATTTGTATGCTCCATCAAAATGATGTAAATCATAACTTTGGGTGTGTATATCTTTAATGCAACATTGATGTGTGTCTTTGAACAACAGTAACATATGTTATAATATCTGATCTTAACGTGTACACAACATGTTATGTTTTACAGAGATTGATTTAACATGTGTGACGGAGGAGGAAGAGGCTGCCTTGGAGTCTGATGGTATGTGAAATATATCTATCATGTTTCCAACATGTTGCTTTATTTGAAATCATTTTATTGAAGACATTCAAAGTCTACAGCTTTTGCACTTTAAAAAGGAATATTATTTGTCTGTTCAAATACACTACTGCCCCCTTTCTATATCAGGCAGCATGAAAATATTTTTTTTTTTAAAAATGTATAATTCATGCCATCATTATGTCACATGCATATTCCAGGCCAAAACACAATAATAATGTTATAATTGTACAGACAGTAATTGATATTCATCTGAGTGCCTATATGCATACCATATCCTCATTTCATAATTGTTTACAAATTCAAACACACTTCGAAGTATATTGAAAACATAATCAATTTGAAATGCGTTGATTTGATTTCATGATGTATGAGATGTTAATATATTTTTTTTTTTTTTCAGATGGATCCGCCACTTCTGGTCATCTGGTTTCCGCCCCTGCCTAGTCCCCTGACCAGTCACAGACCCCTGCCCATGCCCATGCCCAGACCCCTGCCCATGCCCAGACCACTGCCCAGGCCCAGACCCCTGCCCATGCCCAGACCACTGCCCAGGCCCAGACCCCTGCCCATGCCCAGACCACTGCCCAGGCCCAGACCCCTGCCCAGGCCCAGACCCCCGCCCAGGCCCAGACTCCTGCCCATGCCCAGACCCCTGCCGGCCCTTCCAATTTGTCATTTCCTGTCCCTCCCAAAAAACGCCCCTACACCCCCCTTCGCCTCTCTCCCCGTATTATGGCCCGTACAGCTGACCAGACCCCAACTCACCACTCCCCAGCTGTACGGCCTACCCCGGAGCAGCAGCTCATCCCTCCACAAGCCAATCCCATCCCCCCCCCAACCCAATCCCATCCCTCCCCCCTGTCTCAACCTTCATTGTCCTGGGTGTCAGATTGTCCTTCCCAGGCACAGCTGTAAGTATCATTCAAAATCAACATTATAAGATACTTAAAGGTACACTGAAGGTAAATATTTTCTATTGTGATTCAAATAGAGCATGCAATGTTAATCAAATTTATAATTTACTAATCTTATGAATTATTCTTCATTCTCTTGCTATCTTTATTGAAACAAAGAAATGCCTAGAATTAATTTTAAATAGAAAATAATTGTGGATATCATTTCTTTATTGTTGGATGAATGTATCCATCAACCAGCAGGGACAAACAAAGTTGATAAACAAATATGGCCTGGCCTAAAAACCGACATTCTTGCATTCAAAATCTAGCTAGAGAATTCTAACATTTAAAGAATATGTGTAATTTTTTCATATTTGTAATGTCATGCTCTATCTGAATCAGTCAATTAAATATTTAGGTTCAGTGTCCCTTTAATTTGATATCACTACATATACCAATCACCACTACTTGGATCCAACAATTTATGTACAAATGTTGATACATTATCTCTTGTCTAACCCAGTGGGAATGTAATTTCTTCAGGTTGCTATGTTTACACAGCTTGTCCTCAACGCCAAAATGTTTAAGGATAGGTGTGCCTACCACAGTATAATTAAAATATTTAAATTGCTAATGTAAGTACAATGTAAATCCTTTAACAAGATTTTATACACTCAAGCTGTATAAGTGGATCATCTAAAACCAATTAAAGGGGACAACATGTTTGAGTAAACTGTCCCTTTAATGATTTCGGTCTGTCTGAATAACATATTTCATGTGTAAAGAATCAATTTAAACTAAATGATGTAAAGAATGATTTGTCTTTATGATGACAATGTATCTTTGCTTATTTTTTCGTCTGTTGTGTAATTATCCTTAATATTTAATTTATTCTTTATTTTAGGCTGTGACTCAGCAGGCCGTGTTGAGGAACGCAGCTGTCCTGAGAGGGATGAACGACACCATGCAGGCCCAGCTCCGGGTTCAGGACTTGACTCTGCGTGAAATCATGCGATTAACTTCAAGGCCTGAATCTGGAGCTGGACATGCACAGGACGATGAAGAGGATGACCAGTAAGTGGAGGATCTGGAGATGCTCCAAGGTCGCAGATAAGAATCCTCTGTCCACATGTTGATGTTTTTTTTTATTGTTGCCATTTGGCCTTTTTCAAAGTTTATTGTTGTGCCTGTTGCACTCTTTTACCTTGTCATATGTCTCCAATGGGGCTATGCTGGCCCTTGGTAACTCTCTTCATGGACCGTGATGCACTCTGTTACCTTGTCATATGTCTCCAATGGGGCTATGGTGGCCCTTGGCAACTCTCTTCATGGACTGTGATGCACTCTGTTACCTTGTCATATGTCTCCAATGGGGCTATGGTGGCCCTTGGCAACTCTCTTCATGGACTGTGATGCACTCTGTTACCTTGTCATATGTCTCCAATGGGGCTATGGTGGCCCTTGGCAACTCTCTTCATGGACTGTGATGCACTCTGTTACCTTGTCATATGTCTCCAATGGGGCTATGGTGGCCCTTGGCAACTCTCTTCATGGACTGTGATGCACTCTTTTACCTTGTCATATGTCTCCAATGGGGCTATGCTGGCCCTTGGTAACTCTCTTCATGGACTGTGATGCACTCTGTTACCTTGTCATATGTCTCCAATGGGGCTATGGTGGCCCTTGGCAACTCTCTTCATGGACTGTGATGCACTCTGTTACCTTGTCATATGTCTCCAATGGGGCTATGGTGGCCCTTGGCAACTCTCTTCATGGACTGTGATGCACTCTTTTACCTTGTCATATGTCTCCAATGGGGCTATGGTGGCCCTTGGCAACTCTCTTCATGGACTGTGATGCACTCTTTTACCTTGTCATATGTCTCCAATGGGGCTATGGTGGCCCTTGGCAACTTTCTTCATGGACTGTGATGCACTCTGTTACCTTGTCATATGTCTCCAATGGGGCTATGGTGGCCCTTGGCAACTCTCTTCATGGACTGTGATGCACTCTTTTACCTTGTCATATGTCTCCAATGGGGCTATGCTGGCCCTTGGTAACTCTCTTCATGGACTGTGATGCACTCTGTTACCTTGTCAAATGTTTCCAATGGGGCTATGGTGGCCCTTGGCAACTCTCTTCATGGACTGTGATGCACTCTTTTACCTTGTCATATGTCTCCAATGGGGCTATGGTGGCCCTTGGCAACTCTCTTCATGGACTGTGATGCACTCTGTTACCTTGTCATATGTCTCCAATGGGGCTATGGTGGCCCTTGGCAACTCTCTTCATGGACTGTGATGCACTCTGTTACCTTGTCATATGTCTCCAATGGGGCTATGGTGGCCCTTGGCAACTCTCTTCATGGACTGTGATGCACTCTTTTACCTTGTCATATGTCTCCAATGGGGCTATGCTGGCCCTTGGCAACTCTCTTCATGGACTGTGATGCACTCTGTTACCTTGTCATATGTCTCCAATGGGGCTATGGTGGCCCTTGGCAACTCTCTTCATGGACTGTGATGCACTCTGTTACCTTGTCATATGTCTCCAATGGGGCTATGGTGGCCCTTGGCAACTCTCTTCATGGACTGTGATGCAATCTTTTACCTTGTCATATGTCTCCAATGGGGCTATGGTGGCCCTTGGCAACTCTCTTCATGGACTGTGATGCACTCTTTTACCTTGTCATATGTCTCCAATGGGGCTATGGTGGCCCTTGGCAACTTTCTTCATGGACTGTGATGCACTCTGTTACCTTGTCATATATCTTCAATGGGGCTATGGTGGCCCTTGGCAACTCTCTTCATGGACTGTGATGCACTCTTTTACCTTGTCATATGTCTCCAATGGGGCTATGCTGGCCCTTGGTAACTCTCTTCATGGACTGTGATGCACTCTGTTACCTTGTCAAATGTTTCCAATGGGGCTATGGTGGCCCTTGGCAACTCTCTTCATGGACTGTGATGCACTCTGTTACCTTGTCATATGTCTCCAATGGGGCTATGGTGGCCCTTGGCAACTCTCTTCATGGACTGTGATGCACTCTGTTACCTTGTCATATGTCTCCAATGGGGCTATGGTGGCCCTTGGCAACTCTATTCATGGACTGTGATGCACTCTGTTACCTTGTCATATGTCTCCAATGGGGCTATGGTGGCCCTTGGCAACTCTCTTCATGGACTGTGATGCACTCTTTTACCTTGTCATATGTCTCCAATGGGGCTATGCTGGCCCTTGGTAACTCTGTTCATGGACTGTGATGCACTCTGTTACCTTGTCATATGTCTCCAATGGGGCTATGGTGGCCCTTGGCAACTCTCTTCATGGACTGTGATGCACTCTGTTACCTTGTCATATGTCTCCAATGGGGCTATGGTGGCCCTTGGCAACTCTCTTCATGGACTGTGATGCACTCTTTTACCTTGTCATATGTCTCCAATGGGGCTATGCTGGCCCTTGGTAACTCTCTTCATGGACTGTGATGCACTCTGTTACCTTGTCATATGTCTCCAATGGGGCTATGGTGGCCCTTGGCAACTCTCTTCATGGACTGTGATGCACTCTGTTACCTTGTCATATGTCTCCAATGGGGCTATGGTGGCCCTTGGCAACTCTCTTCATGGACTGTGATGCACTCTTTTACCTTGTCATATGTCTCCAATGGGGCTATGGTGGCCCTTGGCAACTCTCTTCATGGACTGTGATGCACTCTTTTACCTTGTCATATGTCTCCAATGGGGCTATGGTGGCCCTTGGCAACTTTCTTCATGGACTGTGATGCACTCTGTTACCTTGTCATATGTCTCCAATGGGGCTATGGTGGCCCTTGGCAACTCTCTTCATGGACTGTGATGCACTCTTTTACCTTGTCATATGTCTCCAATGGGGCTATGCTGGCCCTTGGTAACTCTCTTCATGGACTGTGATGCACTCTGTTACCTTGTCAAATGTTTCCAATGGGGCTATGGTGGCCCTTGGCAACTCTCTTCATGGACTGTGATGCACTCTGTTACCTTGTCATATGTCTCCAATGGGGCTATGGTGGCCCTTGGCAACTCTCTTCATGGACTGTGATGCACTCTGTTACCTTGTCATATGTCTCCAATGGGGCTATGGTGGCCCTTGGCAACTCTCTTAATGGACTGTGATGCACTCTGTTACCTTGTCATATGTCTCCAATGGGGCTATGGTGGCCCTTGGCAACTCTCTTCATGGACTGTGATGCACTCTTTTACCTTGTCATATGTCTCCAATGGGGCTATGCTGGCCCTTGGCAACTCTCTTCATGGACTGTGATGCACTCTGTTACCTTGTCATATGTCTCCAATGGGGCTATGGTGGCCCTTGGCAACTCTCTTCATGGACTGTGATGCACTCTGTTACCTTGTCATATGTCTCCAATGGGGCTATGGTGGCCCTTGGCAACTCTCTTCATGGACTGTGATGCACTCTTTTACCTTGTCATATGTCTCCAATGGGGCTATGGTGGCCCTTGGCAACTCTCTTCATGGACTGTGATGCACTCTTTTACCTTGTCATATGTCTCCAATGGGGCTATGGTGGCCCTTGGCAACTTTCTTCATGGACTGTGATGCACTCTGTTACCTTGTCATATGTCTCCAATGGGGCTATGGTGGCCCTTGGCAACTCTCTTCATGGACTGTGATGCACTCTTTTACCTTGTCATATGTCTCCAATGGGGCTATGCTGGCCCTTGGTAACTCTCTTCATGGACTGTGATGCACTCTGTTACCTTGTCAAATGTTTCCAATGGGGCTATGGTGGCCCTTGGCAACTCTCTTCATGGACTGTGATGCACTCTGTTACCTTGTCATATGTCTCCAATGGGGCTATGGTGGCCCTTGGCAACTCTCTTCATGGACTGTGATGCACTCTGTTACCTTGTCATATGTCTCCAATGGGGCTATGGTGGCCCTTGGCAACTCTCTTCATGGACTGTGATGCACTCTGTTACCTTGTCATATGTCTCCAATGGGGCTATGGTGGCCCTTGGCAACTCTCTTCATGGACTGTGATGCACTCTTTTACCTTGTCATATGTCTCCAATGGGGCTATGCTGGCCCTTGGTAACTCTCTTCATGGACTGTGATGCACTCTGTTACCTTGTCATATGTCTCCAATGGGGCTATGGTGGCCCTTGGCAACTCTCTTCATGGACTGTGATGCACTCTGTTACCTTGTCATATGTCTCCAATGGGGCTATGGTGGCCCTTGGCAACTCTCTTCATGGACTGTGATGCACTCTTTTACCTTGTCATATGTCTCCAATGGGGCTATGCTGGCCCTTGGTAACTCTCTTCATGGACTGTGATGCACTCTTTTACCTTGTCATATGTCTCCAATGGGGCTATGGTGGCCCTTGGCAACTCTCTTCATGGACTGTGATGCACTCTGTTACCTTGTCATATGGCTCAAATATTCCTTATTTTTACAAGATTATTTCTAAACGTTGTTGATGTTTTCTTACATACTAATAAAAGACATGTCATTGCACGATTCTTTGTCCTCATTCTTCATGTTATTTTTTGAAAGCTCTAGTTTATCTTGTTGATCCTTAAAGGGACCTACCAAAAATATTTTTTTTACAAAAATCATATATGTAAGACAATTGTAAATGACTTTAAGATTAACATCTCCAATTTAATCTTATTATTTGTCTTTATATATTTTTCTCTTAGCTTTATCATTGCATGATTATGATTAGCATAGTAATTGTTTTTTATATGTATATATAGATTGTTATTTGTGTATATATGTATATTTCATTTTTCACATCCATGTTTGTATTTAGAAACTCTGCATGAATTGATGCACCTTTAACAAATGATCTGAGGATTGATACAATGATATAATCCCTGTAAAGTGTTCATTTTATTGAAATAGTATTGTCTATGTGTATCCTCTTTTTAAAAACAAAATAATGTCCCTTTAAGTGATGGTGAGCACAATTGTTAATGAATGTATTTCCATTTCTAAAGCGTTTTTGTCCTTTTTACATATCTTATTAATAAACAATCTTATTGTAATGTTGACAGCACATGTATTTCATTTTCAATTCTATCTTATTGTAAAAGTGTAACCAAATAAATCTCTGTGTGTAATGCAAATATTTTAGATGATGAATATTTTTTAACAAATATGTTAACAAAATACTTCTCCTCCCATATATGGCTATAGGTAGGCTGACCATATTTAAACTTGAATAAATGACACGTTTAATCAATCCATGTATAATTATTGTTATTCCAAAACAATCAAAACATATATTAAAACATCAATGGCATATGTATTTCTCATGTGTATCTTTTAAATGTTAAAGATATACACCATAGCTATAGTTCAAGGGACAGTCAAGTCCGAAAAGATGATTCATGATTTCGTGACATTCCTAGATAGCAATCTAGACACATACTAGTTCCTAAAATATAAATATGTTTCTTAGTGATATGCCAAGCTGTCAACTGAGTCCTTGTATTGGCTGCGGTTTTTCAGCGATCTCGGATGCGCCATGTTACTTAAGACGTCACCTGCCAGGCTGTCCAATGATTCCTTGTATTGACTGACGTTCTTACGTGATCAAGAATGTGCCTTTTATTGGATGGCGTTTTGACGTGATCAAGGATGCGCCTTTTTTTTTGGGCGTTCTTACGTGATCAAGAATGTGCCTTTTATTGGATGGGGTTCTTACGTGATCAAGGAAGCGCCATGTTAAGACGTCACATGCAAAGGTAAAAAAACGTCTGATTGGATTACGTAGTCCCGCAATATTTGTTTGTGCACGTTAAACACGTTTGTGACTGCAGCCAATTTTAAAAACCTTGCGAATATGTATTATTTGCATCATGTTACATTGTTGACCCGTAGCGGATAAAGACCACCACATTCTCTTTTGCTGGATGTCTGGTTGAATAAACGAACGAAAGCAAAATGTTTTCATGCATATGATATTTCGAGGCAAGTGCAAATCTCTATAGTCCATGTTGTTTAATATGTTTGTCAACAATATGTTCCTTTTTCAGAAAAATGACTGTTGTGTTTAATGTTAAAGATATCTAATTAATAAATATGCACTATTGTGTTAGAATAAAGTAATCAATATGCATTTAGATTTATCATATGCTAAATATATGATGCCGACTTCTTCTAAATGTAATTTCGTTGTATATTTTATTAAAGGTTCATTAGACACTCACATTATAAATGAAATCTTTTAATTTGGTCTCTAGTTAGATAGTCCATTGTTTTACAAATACACGTTTCATTTTGCTTCTGTTCAAATAAAATGTAATTAATTATCAGACTCCTCGCCAAGCCTCTAAGTTTCATGTGAGTACCATCTCCAGCTTTCTCCTGTTTTGTGTATGATGGTGTATTGTCTTGTTTTACGGTTGTAATGGGGGTTCATCTATATTTTCAATAGAGCTAACCCGATTTTCTTTGAAAGTGTTTGAAGCTTTGTAATATTGATATCAGTATATGTTAATCTTGTTGTTTGTAGTAGTGTCTATTACATACAGTTCTGTTAAAAATATAGTATACTGTCCCTTTAATGCAAATGTTGATTTTTGTATCATGTATGAGTTCCACATTGTTTAATCTTCAAATATATTATTGTTAGCATATTTTCACCCCCCACTCCTAAAAGGACTTTAAACCATATTCATTGTTAAAACAAATGTCTTTCTAAAAATAAATTAACACAATAATGTCTCTTTAAGAAAGTAGACTTTATTTAACACGTCAATATAAATCTGATTTCAATATTTATTGTTTGAACAAGTACATGTAGATATACCAACAGGCTTCAAATATATGTTAGCATATGTAATTTTGTTAAAGGGACAGTTTAGAAAACAAATAATGTTTTGCATTATTCTAAAAGTCAATTTTGTAATATCAATGATATCAAATGTTTCTCACCAATTAATCATTTGTCTGTGTTTCTTTAAATTTGCTAGCTAAACCTATGAGGTTCGTGTGCTCATTTCTTCGAGCTTGAAGAGTGCATGTAATCATTATGCAAATTGACCACTAGAGGGCATTTGGATAGCATTTGTATATGTAAAACCTTGTGCTCATACAGCATATTATTTACCATGTATTGATCATTGATATCTAAAATGTTGTTATGTCAGAACAACAAATAAGTGGTCATTTTTCATAGTCATAGATACAAGGTTAAGCACATAAGTCACACGTATTTCTCCATGTTTTGTTGTTTCCAACTTGATAATGCGTAATACAGTGTTTTCTTTGTAATCAATAATTTTCTGACTGTCCCTTTAAGCTGTGTTATTGGCATTCAAACAGTAATATGCCATCATGGATAATTGTAATGGTAATTTTGTTTGCGATTCGGGAAACAGTTTGGACATCACATCACAGAAACCAATCAATATCATGAACAAGGATAGGTATGTGATGATGTGGTTTTCACACACTTATAACCCACACTCTGCAAACAATCTGCCTCCATGGACCCAGTCCCATAGAAGTAGATTATATACAGAGTGTGGTCCACAAGTGTATGAAAACCACATCATCACATACCTATCCATTACACATTAAATAAAAAAAACATTAAAGATGAAAATAAATACTTACTTCCTCTTCCTTCCCCTCTTCCCACGGGGCTGAGGCTCTGGGAGGGGCAACTGCCGACTCCGAAGAGTTCTACTTGGAGATGTTGTGGGAAGAGTGGAAGGAAGAGTACTGGGACGACCAAGGTGAGGAGGAGAAGATGGCTGAGGAGGAGAAGATGGCTGAGGAGGAGAAGATGGCTGAAGAGGAGGAGATGGCTGAAGAGGAGGAGATGGCTGAAGAGGAGGAGATGGCTGAAGAGGAGGAGATGGCTGAAGAGGAGTAGATGGGCCGGCAGGAGGAGATGGGCCAGCAGCAGGAGGCCCAGCAGCAAGAGGCCCAGCAGCAGGAGGCCCAGCAGCAGGAGGCCCAGCAGCAGGAGGCCCAGCAGCAGGAGGCGGACCAGGAGGCAGACCAGCATGCGCCTCCCGGAAAAAATTGAACATCTCTTGGTGCAGATTAATGATTCTGTTTTGGCCTTGTTCGATTCTATTAAGTATGTTTATTATTTGGTTTTGGCCTTCAATTATTTGATTTTGTCCATCAATAATTCAAGTTCGGCCTTCGATATTTTGTATCCGAGAGTTACGCATCTGTTCTATGTAGTCCAGTAGAACCCGCACCTCCGCTATTTCCTCTTGTTGTGCTTGGCGGGGTACCCGTGCACGGCGGGGTGTCCGTGCATGGCGGTGTGCGGGTCCTTGAGGGTCCTCTGGTTCCGCGGGCTCCTCCTCTGCTTCCGGGGCCTCTTCATCAGCTTCCGTGCGCTCTTTGTCACGGGGGGCCTCTTCCCTCCGAAGTGGAAATTCCTCACCACCACTCTCATCCCGGGGAGATGGATGAGGCTGTGTTTCTTGTGCTGCCTCCTCCCCAGACTCTGTATATTAGAAAAAAGAAAAAAAAATGTATATATTAGCATATTTGCAAATCAAGCTTTAAATGACTTAGCTTACGATACAATTACAAATGCAGAATCATTAATCCACTTTGAAATCTAACAATCAATACGATTTCCGCATTTTCTAAACCGTGTTTGTGATATCTCTGGTCAATCTGAATGCTTTCGCGTTTGTTTTCAGTCTGTTTAAATGCACACCTAACCTATAGCCTAGATACTGATGTAACCGCAAAGTAATTGTGAATGCGTGTAAACAACGTTATAGCATTAATCTGATCCTTAAAGGGACATGAAACCCAATGTTTTATCTTTCATGATTTAGAAGCATACATTTATAATCAACTTTCTAATGTACTTTTCTTATCTAATTAGCTTCATTCTCTGGATATTCTTTGCTGAAAAGCATATCTAAATATGCTTATAAGATGCTGATTGTTAGCTGAATATAGCTGCCTCCTGTGATTGTTTCACCGTGTGCATGGCTATTTCTTCATTAAAATATATCTCAAGAATTATTCAAATTAGGTAATATAAGTACATTTGAATGTTTTGTCAAATTGTATTCGCTACCTCAATCATGAAAGTAAAGGTTTGCGTATAGTGTCCCTTGAAATACATTCGTATGTGAATTTATTGTTCAATGAGCTTACCGTCAGATGAGAGTGGCAGGTTCCCGGTATCAATTCCTCCGATACCGACTATATCCACCTCGGAGATGCTGGGCCGCATCGGCAGTACTCTATTTCCAGGGCAGGTCCGCCACCGGTTCCTGCGGCATGTCGGGCCTCCAGGCTTAACTTTTTCTTGAGATCCATCTTACAGTCCCGGTAGCGATGTTTTATCGAATCCAGATCTCTGTTCCGGCCACCCACTGCATTGACTGCATTTCTTATCTCATTCCAGAGCCTCCTCTTGTCAGTCGGGGTAGTCTTCTGGTGCTGCAGCCTCCTATACCTGGCCATATAGGCCTCTACGAGGGCCTCCTTCTCCTCCATCGAAAACCTCGCCTCCCTAGTTGCCTTGGCCTTCCCCTGTGACGATGCCCTCTGTTTCCCGGACTGTGAAGCCCTACTCTGTCCGCCACTGGGCCCAGCCACTTGTTCATCTTGAACCAAGTGGCTGGGTCCACCCACCGCTTCCACCCCCGCTTCCTGCCCCCCTTCCTGCCCCCCTTCCTGCCCTGTTCCTCTCCCCCTCCCTCTCCTCCCCCCTCTACCTCTCCCCTGCCTGGCCTCCATCTGTTCCCTAAACTAAACCCCAAATAATCAAACAAAAAGTGAGTGTGATGAAATGAAAGGGGGTCAAAATAAAGAACTAAAAAGACAAAAAAAGTGCTGAAAGTGTGAGAGGGATGTAAAAAAACAAAGAGGGTAAGGAGTATTTAAATAAACCAAAAGAAGAAGAAGACTAAAAGGAGGATATGTAAACTAAATGTAACTAGGGGATGGGTATGGGATGGGTATGGGGTATGGGATAAGAGTAAATGGGATGAAAGGGAATGGGACTACAGGGAATGGGGTATGGAGTGTAGTATGAGGGGGTAGGGGGTATGGAGTGTATGTAGTGTTATTGATAAGTGTATGTATGTATTGAATGTGTTTGCGTGTAAATGTGTTACGTGTACAGAAAAATCCCCCCGTTTGTGAATGTGTAATGCTTGTGTGCTTTGTTGATTGATTGTTGTTGTGACATTTGCGGCGTGCTATTGTTGTGCATGATGTGGTATGCGTCATATGACCGAGCTGTGCGTATTCTCGCGAGATCGAGTGTTAGGTGAAAAAAGCTATTTTTTTGCTTTTCCATTGATCTCTATGGGAGACTGTCTAACGCACGCAGGATTCCGCGTGTGACATACGCGCGTTAGGAGCATCGTTAGATGGTCTTTTTTGTACTCTAAATACCGGAGTCAAACAATGCCGTGCGTTAGACATAAAACACGCGTGGCGTTAGCAACCCATCTACCGCCGAACTCCAAATCTAGCCGTAAGATAGCTACAATATAACTAATAGTTACATTGTAGCTATCTTAGGGTTTATTTTTATTTTACAGGCAAGTTTGTATTTATTTTAACTAGGTAGAATAGTTATTAAATAGTCATTAACTATTTAATAACTACCTAGCTAAAATAAATACAAAAGTACATGTAAAATAAAACATAAAATAAGTTACAATAACAGCTAACACTACAATATAATTAAATGACTTACCTAAATTAAATACAATTAAATAAAATTAGCTAAAGTACAAAAAAAACCAACAATAAATTACAGAAAATAATAAACAAATTACAAGATTTTTAAACTAATTACACCTAATCCCCCTAATAAAATAAAAAGCCCCCCCAAAATAAAAAAGCCCTACCCTACACTAAATTACAAATAGCCCTTAAAAGGGCCTTTTGCAGGGCATTGCCCAAAAGTAATCAGCTCTTTTACCTGTAAAAAAAAATTACAAATCCCCCCCCCCCAACATTTAAACCCACCACCCACACAACCAACCCTACTCTAAAACCCACCCAATACCCCGTTAAAAAAGCTAACACTAACCCCTTAAAAATCACCTTACCGGGAGAAGTCTTTATCCAACCAGGCCGTAGTCCTCAACAAAGCCGGGAGAAGTCTTCATCCAAGCCGGGCGAAGTGGTCCTCCAGACGGGCAGAAGTCTTCATCCAGACGGCATCTTCTATCTTCATCCATCCGGCGCGGAGCGGGTCCATCTTCAAGGCATCCGACGCGGAGCATCCTCTTCATCCGATGGCTCTTCTGGAATGAAGGTTCCTTTAAATGACGTCATCCAAGATGGCGTTCCTTCAATTCCTATTGGCTGATAGAATTCTATCAGCCAATTGGAATTAAGGTAGAATAAATCATATTTTCTGATGCAATCAGCCAATAGGATTGAAGTTCAATCCTATTGGCTGATGCAATCAGCCAATAGAATGCAAGCTCAATCCTATTGGCTGATTGCATCAGCCAATATAATTTTTTCTACCTTAATTCCGATTGGCTGATAGAATTCTATCAGCCAATTGGAATCTAAGGGACGCTATCTTGGATGACATCACTTAAAGGTACCTTCATTCAGTAAGAAGACTCAGGATGAAGAGGATGCTCCGCGTGGGATGTCTTGAAGATGGACCCGCTCCGCGCCGGATGGATGAAGATAGAAGATTCCGTCTGGATAAAGACTTCTGCCCGTCTGGAGGAACACTTCGCCCGGCTTGGATGAAGACTTCTCCCGGCTTCGTTGAGGACTTCGGCCCGGTTGGATGAAGACTTCTCCCGGTAAGGTAATCTTCAAGGGGTTAGTGTTATGTTTTTTTAAGGGGGTATTGGGTGGGTTTTAGAGTAGGGTTGGTTGTGTGGGTGGTGGGTTTTAATGTTGGGGGATTTGTAATTTTTTTTTACAGGTTAAAGAGCTGATTACTTTGGGGCAATGCCCCTCAAAAGGCCCTTTTAAAGGCTATTTGTAATTTAGTGTAGGGTAGGGCTTTTTTTATTTTGGGGGGGCTTTTTTATTTTGTTAGGGGGATTAGATTAGGTGTAATTAGTTTAAAAATCTTGTAATTTGTTTATTATTTTCTGTAATTTAGTGTTTGTTTGTTTTTGTACTTTAGATAATTTAATTTAATTGTATTTAATTGTATTTAATTTATGGAAATAATTTAATTATAGTGTAGTGTTAGGTTTAATTGTAACTTAGGTTAGGTTTTATTTTACAGGTACTTTTGTATTTTCTTTATCTAGGTAGTTATTAAATAGTTAATAACTATTTAATAACTATTGTACCTAGTTAAAATAAATACAAACTTGCCTGTAAAATAAAAATAAACCCTAAACTAGCTACAATGTAACTATTAGTTATATTGTAGCTAGTTTAGGGTTTATTTTATAGGTAAGTATTTAGTTTTAAATAGGAATAATTTAGTTAATGATAGGAATTTTTATTTCGATTTCTTTTAATTATATTCAAGTTAGGGGATGTTAGGGTTAGGGTTAGACTTAGGGTTAGGAGTTAATAACTTTAATATAGTGGCAGCAGATTGGGGTTAATAATGTAGGTAGGTGTCGGTGATGTTAGGGCAAACAGATTAGGGGTTAATAATATTTAATTTATGATTGCGAAGTGGGAGCACAGCGTTTTAGGGGTTAATATGTTTATTATAGTGGCGGCGACGTTGGGGCGGCAGATTAGGGGTTAAAAAGTGTAGGTAGGTTGCAGCGACATTTTGGGCAGCAGATTAGGGGTTAATAAATATAATGTAGGTGTTGGCGATGTTGGAGGAAGAAGATTAGGGGTTCATAAGTATAATGTAGGTGGCGGCGGTGTCTGGAGCGGCAGATTAGGGGTTAATAATATAATGCAGGTGTCGGTGATATCAGGGAAAGCAGATTAAGGGTTAATAAGTGTAAGATTAGGGGTGTTTAGACTCGGGGTTCATGTTAGAGTGTTAGGTATAGACATAAAATGTATTTCCCAATAGGAATCAATGGGGCTGCGTTAAGGAGTTTTATGCTGCTTTTCTGCAGGTGTTAGACTTTTTTTCAGCCGGCTCTCCTCGTTGATTCCTATGGGGAAATCGTGCACAAGCACGTTACACCAGCTCACCTCTAACGTAAGCAGCGCTGGTATTGGAGTTCGGTAATGAGCAGAATTTTGCTCAACGCTCACTTCTTGTCTGGTTTGTAAAAACCCGTAATACCAGCGCTGTCTGTAAGTGAGCAGTGAGCATAAACTGCTCGTTACCACCGAACAGCCTCTAACGCAAAACTTGTAATCTAGGTGTATGACAGCTACAATATAACTAATAGTTACATTGTAGCTAGCTTAGGATTTATTTTTATTTTTCAGGCAAGTTTGTATTTATTTTAACTAGGTAGAATAGTTACTAAATAGTTATTAACTATTTAATAACTACCTAGCTAAAATAAATACAAAAGTACCTGTAAAATAAAACCTAACAATTACACCTAACACTACACTACAATTAAATGCATTAACTAAATTAAATACAATTAAATAAATTACATACAATTACCTAAATTATATTAAATTAGCTAAAGTACAAAAAAAAACACACTAAATTACTGAAAATAATAAACAAATTACAGAAATTTAAACTAATTACACCTAATCTAATAGCCCTATTAAAATAAAAAAAGTCCCCCCCCCCAAAAAAAAAACCCTAGCCTAAACTAAAAGGGCCTTAAAAGGGCCTTTTGCGGGGCATTGCCCCAAAGTAATCAGCTCTTTTATTTGTAAAAAAGAATGCAAACACCCCCCCCCAACAGTAAAACCCACCACCCACACAACCAACCCCCCAAATAAAAACCTATCTAAAAAAACCTAAGCTCCCCATTGCCCTTAAAAGGGCATTTGGATGGGCATTGCTCTTTAAAGTGCAGTTACCTCTTTTGCCGCCAAAAGTCCCGAACCTAAAAATAAAACCCAACCAATACACCCTTAAAAAAAACTAACACTAACCCCCTGAAGATCGACTTACCGGGAGACGTCTTCATCCAAGCCGGGCGAAGTGGTCCTCCAGACGGGCAGAAGTCTTCATCCAAGCCGGGCAGAAGTGGTCCTCCAGACGGGCCGAAGTCTTCATCCAGACGGCATCTTCTATCTTCATCCATTCCGCGCGGAGCAGGTCCATCTTCAAGACATCCGACGCAGAGCATCCTCTTCTGGCGACGACTAAAACAGAATTAAGGTACCTTTAAGTGACATCATCCAAGATGGCATCCCTTAGATTCCGATTGGCTGAATTCTATCAGCCAATCAGAATTAAGGTAGAAAAAATCCTATTGACTGATGCAATCAGCCAATAGGATTGAAGTTCAATCCTATTGACTGATCCAATCAGCCAATAGGATTGAGCTTGCATTCTATTGGCTGATTGGAACAGGAATAACTTAGTTAATGATAGAAATTTTTAGTTAGATTTCATTTAATTTTATTTAAGTTAGGGGGTGTTAGGGTTAGACTTAGATTTAGGGGTTAATAACTTTAATATAGTGGCGGCGATGTTGGGGGCGGCAGATTAGAGGTTAATAAATGTAGGTATGTGGCAACGATGTTAGGAACGGCAGATTAGGGGTTAATAATATTTAACTAGTGTTTGCGAGGCGGGAGTGTGGCGGTTTAGGGATTAATATATTTATTGTAGTGGCGGCGATGTCCGGTTCGGCAGATTAGGGGTTAAAATTTTTGTTTTAGTGTTTGCGATGTGGGAGGGCCTCAGTTTAGGGGTTAATAGGTAGTTTATGGGTGTTAGTGTATTTTTTAGCACTTTAGTTAAGAGTTTTATGCTACGGCGTTGTAGTGAAAAACTTTTAACTTGACTCTTGACAGGAGAGGGTCTACCGCTCACTTTTTGGCAGACTCGTAATACCAGCGCTATGCAAGTCCCATTGAAAAAAGAGGATACACAATTTACGTAAGTGGATTTGCGGTATTTCCAAATCTGGCCAAAAATGTGAGCGGTACACCTGTACCTGCAAGACTCGTAATACTAGCGGGTGTTAAAAAGCAGCGTTATCTTAACGCTGCTTTTTAAGCCTAACGCACAACTTGTAATCTAGCCGTTTCTTTATCTTCACAGAAAAGATAACAAAGAGTCACACTTCTCTTTCTTATCATAAATCTACAAGTCTCTCATGTGATCTAAAATTAACTATCCCCTGTACATAACACAACACATATCAGACTTTATTTGTTTTTATCGAACTTATTTTAGAAACAATTGTAACAAGGTTAATTCATTGTTGAATTACTATGAAGATATATTCCAATAATGATGCAGATATCGCCAACAACAGTTTACCTCAACAACCATTTTTATAACCCTCTTTTATTCCTCATACCAAGCACACATAGGTTAGAGTTTATTAATTAATGACATCTGAGATATTTTCAATTAGAAATGTTTGTACACTGGCAGATCTAACCATTGTTATCATTGGTTTGTTTTAACTGTGACAACTTCCGTTTTTATAATCACAAGTGTATTTAATGTTGTTAATTAAGATACTCTTTTATCCGTTTTGTATTGCCTGAAGAAACGACCTTGTGAATGGTCGAGAAACGCATTGCAAGAATAGAATAAAAGCGTTATTTTTAAACCTTATCACTTTGGAAGTTCTCCCTCAATTCCAACATCTTTTTAAGCCCGTTTTTGTGTATAATCAGTTATACTGCAACATACAGCTGCTTCCCACAGAGCTGTTTACATTGCATTATGGCAGTCATCACCATTGAGAATTCCCTGGAGCAGTCGACCAGCGGGTCGGGGATCATCTTGATTCAGTGTACTAACCACTGTTGAGTGTTAGTCTGCCTGCTAGCACCGGTCAGAGCACAGTGCAAGACCCTCTGGTAAGCCTTGTAATTTTACATCTTATCTCCCTGTTGGCAACATACCACACTATGAGGCACCCTCTTTCTTCTCTTTTGCCATCTGTTTATATCTCCCCTCGCACCGGGTACAAGTGGAGCGGCCTCTGTATCACTGTCTGCATATTGATTGCGCCACACTAGCTGGAAACTCATCCGGTTCTAATGAGAAACAGATTGTGGTAATCTTACATTGAACAAACTTTTTACCTTTTTTCATTTCCAGCGCGCCTCATCAGTTCCCTTTTCGGGATCTTTGCATACTAATAAAAGTTTTTAACCCATATTCCGCCACTCCCCGACATTGCCACCACTATAATAAAGTTATTAACCCCTATTCCCCCACACCCCGACATCGCCAACATTATAATAAAGCTATTAACCCCTATTCCGCCGCTCCCCGACATCAACACCACTAAATAAAGTTATTAACCCCTAAACCTCTGGCCTCCCACATTACCGCCACTAAAAAAAGCTATTAACCCCTAAACCACCAGCCCCCCACATCGCAAAAAACTAAATTAAACTATTAACCCCTAAACCTAACAACCCCCTAACTTTAAATTAAAATTACAATATCCCTATCTTAAAATTAATAAAACTTACCTGTGAAATTAAAAAAAACCTAAGTTTAAACTAACGATTAACCTAACATAACTATTATTCTAAACTATTATACTAAAATTAAAATAACTACCAATTAAAAAAACTAAATTACACATTTAAAAAAACCTAACACTACTAACCCTAAAATTACAACAAAAAATACTAAATTACAAAAAATAACAAGCACTAAATTACGAAAAATAGCAAACGAAATTATCAAAAATAAAAACAATTACACCTAATCTAATAGCCCTATAAAAATAAAAAAGCCCCCAAAATAAAAACACCCCCTAGCCTACAATAAACTACCAATAGCTCTTAAAAGGGCCTTTTGTAGGGCATTGACATAAAGAAATCAGCTCTTTTACCTAAAAAAAATACAGACCCCCACCACCCAACCAAC
This sequence comes from Bombina bombina, assembly GCF_027579735.1. Lineage (NCBI taxonomy): Eukaryota > Metazoa > Chordata > Amphibia > Anura > Bombinatoridae > Bombina > Bombina bombina. Next base: position 324,547,415 of record NC_069503.1, read on the forward strand.
CCCCAAAATAAAAAACCTAACTCTAACAAAAACTTAAAGGATTACTTTCCGTTATAATTTTTAAGCCAAACAACTAACATATTAAAGTTAATAAACATTAATTAAAACCTACTGACCTATATTTTCTCCAAAACAAAGTTTCATAACGTTCTAAAAGTTATATCTTTTATTTGCCGATGATGTCACTTTATCCTGCCCACTATTTTCAGCACTGCATGTTCAAAATACTTAAACCAATGAAATTGTGTTTAAAGCGCTATTTTGAAACCTAGGTATTGTAAACGGATTGGTTCAGAGCAAAGGATACCCGCAGAGTGGGTTTGGAAAACAATTAAATTTGCAGACAAGATTTCTGATATACAGTAGAGATATGTTAATGAAATGCTATTGATAAAAAGCGTATTTGGGGTAGTTAGTTAGTAACAGGCATAGAAAATATTTACTTACAGTGGCCCTTTAAGCTACCCATTGCCCTGAAAAGGGCATTTGTATGGACATAGCCCTTAAAAGGGCATTCATCTCTTTTACATTGCCCTGAAAATAAACATAAAGCCCAAAACCTAATAAAAAAAAAACACCCAAAAACCTAATACTAACCCCCTGAAGATCCACTCACAGTTTCTAAAGTTTGGACATTCGTTTGAACAGCGAGAAGTCTTCATCCAGGCGGCGAGGTCTTCATCCATCCATCTTCTATCTTCATCCAGGCAGCGTCTTCTATCTTCATCCCGGCGGCGTCTTCTATCTTCATAATGTTGGCACGGAGCGGGTCCATCCTTGAAGACATCTGGGGGGATTGTCCTCTTCATACGGTCACCCGCAATATACTGGATCTTCAATGCAAGGGAGCCTTTTCAAAATGGCGTCCCTTGCATTTCTATTGGCTGATTTGATTTTTGAAATTCAAATCAGCCAATAGGATGAAAGCTACTGAAATCCTATTGGCTGTTCAAATCAGTCAATAGGATGAGAACTACTGAAATTATATTGGCCAATAGGATTTTAGTAGCTCTCATCCTATTGGCTGATTTGAATTTCAAGAATCAATTCAGCCAATAGGAATGCAAGGGACGCCATTTTGAAAAGACTCCCTTGCATTGAAGATTCAGTTTACGGCGGTGACCATATGAAGAGGACTCTCTGTGCCGGATGTCTTCAAGGATGGACCCGCTCTGCGCCACCGAGATGAAGATAGAAGGCGCCGCCGGGATGAAGATAGAAGACGCCGCCTGTGTGAAGATAGAAGACGCCGCCTAGATGGATAAAGACTTTGCCACCTGGATGAAGACTTCTCGCCACCTGGATGTCCGGACTTCAAAAATTGTGAGTGGATCTTCAGGGGTTAGTGTTAGGTTTTTTTTTTTACTTTTTTGGGGTGTTTTTTTTTTAGATTAAGGTTGGACTTTATGTAAAAGAGCTGAATGCCCATTTCAGGTCAATGTAAAAGAGTTGAATGCCATTTTAAGTGCAATGCCCATACAAATGCCCTTTTCAGGGCAATGGGTAGCTTAGGTTTTTGTTAGAGTTAGGTTTTTTATTTTGGGGGGTTTGGTTGGGTGGTGGGTTTTACTATTGGAGGGTCTTTGTATTTTTTCCAGGTAAAAGAGCTGATTTCTTTAGGGCAATGCCCTATAAAAGGCCCTTTTAAGGGCTGTTGGTATTTTATTGTAAGCTAGGGGTGTTTTTATTTTGGTGGAGCTTTTTTATTTTTATAGGGCTATTAGATTAGGTGTAATTGTTTTTATTTTTGATAATTTCATTTATTATTTTTTGTAATTTAGTGTTTGTTATTTTTCTTAATTTAGTATTTTTTATTTTTTGTAATTTTAGACTTAAATTTTTTTTGTAGTGTTAGGATTTTTTTAAATGTGTAATTTCATTTATTTAATTGGCAGTTATTTTAATTTTAGTTTAAAAGTTATGATAGGTTAATTGTTAGTTTAAACTTTTTTTTTATTTCACAGGTAAGTTTTTTTTTATTTTAAGATAGGGATATTGTAATTTTAATATAAAGTTAGGGGGTTGTTAGGTTTAGGGGTTAATAGTTTCATTTAGTTTTTTGCGATGTTGGGGGATGGCAGTTTAGGGGTTAATAGGTTTATTTAGAGGAGGTGATGTGGGAGGCCAGAGGTTTAGGGGTTAATAACTTTTATTATTGGCGGTGATGTTGGGGAGTGGCGGAATAGTGGTTAATAACTTTATTATAGTGTCTGCAATGTCGGGGAGCGGCAGAATAGGCGTTAATAGCTTTATTATAATGGCGGCGGTGTTGGGGAGCAGCAGAATAGGGGTTAATAACTTTATTATAGTGGCGGGGATGTGGGCGGGCAGCAGATTAGGGGTTAATAAGTTTTAAATAGTGTTTGCGATGCGGGAGGGTGGAGGAATAGGGGTTAAAAGGTAGTTTATCGGTGTTAGTGTACTTTCTAACAGTTTAGTTATGAGTTTTGTGAAACATTTTTGTGGTCTCAGATAGAGGAATGGATCATGTCGTATTGGCTGGAACACAAGCATTTTAGCCTCACCACACAACTTGTAATACCGGCGCTATGGAAATCCAACACAAAAACGTAATTTTTTGAGTGCGGGATTGACGTTGCATTACAGGCTAAAATGCTTGCGGTATAGCTATACCAACAAGACTTGTAATGGCTGCGTTACTTTTTTTACGCTGAAATTGCCATTTTTTCAGCGTTAAAACCGTAACGAAAAACTCTTAATCTAGGTGTCTGTCTGTGATGTTGAATATGGGATATAATGTTGAAATTGTCCCTTTCTTGGAGTGTCTGGTTAGATAGAGTGCTTCAAATGTTGTATTTGTTGGGGCTCTATTACTATCTCTTGCACCCTTAATTTTAGTTGTAAGTAATGATACCATAGATTTTGGTCTGACGTGCCTAGATCTGCGTATTGTGTGAAAGTAATGAATTTATCTTCTAAAAGGGTGTCTGCGATTTGATATAATCCTTTGTTCTCTATTTTTTTTTTTGGAGCTGTTCATTTATTGAGGAACCGAGAGATATTAAGGCGGTCACTTTAGACCACTTTACTGAGTAGGGGGTACTTCTGAGTTAACTTGTCCCATAAATAGGTAGTATGATTAATTGATATATAGAGTTTTGTGTGTGCTGGTCTGGTGTGTTTCAGCATCCACAATAGTTTATAAATCTGGCCTATTTCTATCATATCCATTTAAATTTTAACCCTTTGCAGTTTACTGTTTTACACCATTGAAGCTTTTGGACCATTCTGGCTTAATAGTAGTAGGAAATTAGGTTTGGCAGTCCCAGTCCCCCTCCACTTTTATGTCTTAACATAATTATTAATCCTTGCTCTTTTCCCCTGCCATACAAATTGTAGAATGTATTTTTGTAGTTTGTGTAGTTCTGATTATGGGATTGATACCGGAAGGGATCTAAATAGATATAGAAATGTATCCAATATTGTCATTTTGGTTGTTATTATTCTACCATATAAGGAAATATTGTATTTAGTTCATTTAGTCATTAATTTTCTGATATGTTTGAACGATTGAATGAACCTCAGCAGTAACATTTATCCCTAGTTTGGTTAAAGATAATATAATATTACTCACAAATGGTGGCATTTTATAATTATTGTTTCCAATTGGTATCTCTGAAATATCTGGGTTGTCTCGTATCTTTACTGCTAGGGGTTCTATGCAAAGTGCAAAGAGGAGAGGGGATAGTGGGTATCCTTGTCTGGTGCCATTGCGTATACTGATTGGTTTCAATTGATAACCTGAAAATTTGATATATGCTTCTGGAATGGTGTATAATTTAGTCAATGCATCATGATATGATCCGATAATGCCTACCTTGTTTAAGACTGCATGCATATAATCCCAGTATCCCAGTTTACCCGATCGAATGCCTTCTCTGCATCCAAGGAAAGAAACTGAGAAGGCATATCTTTGGTCGTAGTTATATTTATTAGGTCCTGATTGATAAGGGATATCGGTTGATATTTTTAACAATACTGTCTGTTTTTACCAGGTTTTGGTACTACTGTGATTCTCGCCATTAACAAGCCTGGGGTATATCCGTACCCTGTAAAATATAATTAAATAGTCTGATGAGTTGAGGTGCTATGATATCTTGTAATTCTTTATAAAAAAACATGGATAACCATCCGGACCAGGAGCTTTATTTCTTTTCAAGTCTTTAATGATGAAAGTTACTTCTTGTAGTGTTATGGGAGCATTTAATAAATTTAAATCTTCTGCCGATATTGCTTTAAGTGTGCTAGTTTCTAGGAATTTATCTAGGTCGTGTGATTTATTTTGGCCTTGCATCATAATAGTGAGATTATAGAGAGTATTAAAGAAGTCGGCAAACTCATTTGCAATATGTAGCGGATCATTTTTTATTTTGCCATTTAACTGTTTAATTAACAGTTGTAGCTCTAGTTATATCTTTTAATTTATTTGCTAACATTTTATCTGGCTTATTCCCATACATGTAGTAACATGTATCAATTGATTTAATGGAGTGTATTGCTTCTTTGTTTAAAAGTTGGTTGAGTTCCTTATTTTTTGCTTTTAGTGTGTTTAATACTGAGTGGCGTAGGTTTCGTAATGATTGTGATCGGAGCAAGGATATTTCTGTTCGCAATTTAACTGGATTCAGATATTAAAAAACCTCTAGAAGTACCTTCATTTATGGTGATAAATTCTGTAATGTGTTGTAGTTTTTGGATTAAAATATTATCTTGCAGAAGGCTTGGGTGGAGTGTCCAAAATTTAATTCTATTCGGTTTTATTATTCCCTCAAGTGTGATTTTGACTATGTCATGGTCTGACCAGGAGCAGCTATGAATATTTGCTGTATTTACCAGTGGCATCATAATTTGGCTAATTAAGACGAGGTCTATTCTAGAGTGGGTGCCATGTACCAAAGAATAGTAGGTGTAATCATGACAGCCTCTATTATGTGCCCTCCAGCAGTCTAGTAGGTTGTGGTCCAAAAGAAAATTACGCAATAGTTGTTGGGCGGTATTAGTTCTTCAGCTTCTGATCTTTACTGTGGAAGATCTATCTAGTTTATTATCTAAAGTCATGTTGAAGTCACCCATAACAATGGTTTTGTATTTTTTCCATTTTCTAATTGTTTTCTAAGTTTAGTAATAGAAAGTTTGCATTTTTAAAATTCTGTCTGTCATGAACATTGCAAAACTCACAAGACAAAATTGGCTATTTCTCACAAACAGCAAAGTTTTGTGTAGCAGTCTATATCTATACTTTTTCGAGTTGTTTTTAAGTGTATTTTACTTTCCTCTCGTTGCACCTTCCAACAAATACAGCCCTTCTCTTCACTCACATTTTCTTCATTTGAAGCACACATGATTCGGTTTTTCTCTCCCCTCTCTATACGTGTTGCAGTCATATACCGCCCCCCTGGCTCCCCAACTCAATTTTTAGATCACTTTGCTGCCTGGCTTCCTTATTTCCTTTCCTCAGACACCCCTGCCCTCTATCTTGGTGACTTTAACATCGCTCTTGACAATCCCAATGCCTCATCTGCAATACAACTTCTTCAACTGACTTCCTCTTTCGGCCTGTCACAATGGACTGACTCTCCCACTCACAAAGATGGTCATTCCCTTGATCTGATTTTCACCTATCGATGCACTCTTTCAAATTTAACAAACTCCCCTTTTCCTCTCTCTGACCATCATCTCCTAACTTGCAACATCACTTCCCTACATACAACTCCCCCTCCCTCTACCCCTCACTCCAAACTTCACAGAAGCACTAAGTCACTAGATATGCATCAGCTCACTAGCTCTCTCAAACCTCTTCTCTCATCCATCACCTCCTTTTCCTGCCCTGACCAATCTATCTGCCAGTATAATTCCACCCTTACATCGGTCATTGACACTCTGGCCCCTCCAACCTTAGCTCAGAAACCACACTCTCATTCTCAGCCCTGGCATACTCCTCTGACACGATACCTACGCAGATGCTCCCGTACTGCTGAGCGACATTGGAGGAAATCTCGGAGTTCAGCTGACTTTCTTCACTACAAGTTCATCCTGAACTCCTACTATTCTGCCCTTAATCTTTATAAGCAACAATATTTTTCTAATCTCATCTGTACTCTTTCCTCTAACCCTAAACATCTGTTCAACACGTTCAACACTCTTCTCCGCCCACCCCCACCTCCTAACACAACCTCTCTCTCAGCTCAAGATTTTGCAAGCCACTTCAACAACAAAATTGACTCCATCAGAAGTGAAATCAGCTCTCAACATATTTCCAATCTCCCACCCCCTCAAAAGCTCACGATCACCCAAAACCCAAATATCCAAAAATGCAGCTCTTTTGCCCCTGTTAATGAGGATGAAGTTTCTGCCCTTATACTGTCCTCCCACCTCACTACCTGTCCCCTCTACCCCATCCCCTCACAGCTACTCCCCTCCCTCTCTTCTACCCTCACCCCCATGCTCACACACATTTTCAACCTCTCCCTCAGCACTGGTATATTTCCCTCATCAGTAAAACATGCACTGGTCACACCTATCCTCAAAAAAACCTTCCCTTGATCCAACCTCCCTTTCGAATTACCGCCCTATTTCCCTACTCCCTCTTGCCTCAAAGCTCCTCAAAAAGCTAGTTTACGCACGTCTATCCCATTTCCTTACACTAAACTCTCTTCTTGACCCACTGCAATCTGGATTTCATTCCCATCACTCTACAGAGACAGCAATTGTCAAGGTTACCAATGACCTACTTACAGCAAAATCCAAAGGCCACTTCTCTCTGCTTATCCTCCTTGACCTGTCTGCAGCCTTTGACACTGTTGACCACCCTCTTCTGCTCCAAACCCTCCAATCCTTCGGCATCTGTGACACAGCTCTCTCATGGTTCTTTTCCTATCTGACTAACCGTACATTTAGTGTAGCCTTCTCCGGAGCATCCTCTGCCCCGTTACCACTTTCTGTTGGGGTACCTCAAGGCTCTGTCCTTGGTCCCCTTCTCTTCTCAATCTACACGTCATCACTAGGTTCCTTAATAAAGTCCCATGGGTTTCAATACAATTTCTATGCCGATGACACCCAAATGTACCTCTCTGCACCAGACCTACCTCCTTCCTTACTAACAAATGTCACTAACTGTCTTTCTCACATCTCATCTTGGATGTCCTCTCACTACCTTAAGCTAAATCTCTCCAAAACTGAACTCCTTATTTTTCCCCCTTCTTCCAATGTCTCCACCCCCAAAATTTCTATAACTGTTGATAAATCTATCATTACCCCTACCCCGCACACACAATGTCTTGGGGTCACACTTGACTCAGATCTTTCCTTCACTCCTCACATCCAGTCCTTGGCTAAAGCCTGCCGCTTCCACTTTAAAAACTTTGCTAAAATTAGACATTTCCTTACACAAGATACAACCAAGATTTTAATCCACTCTCTCATCCTTTCCCGCCTTGACTATTGTAATTCCGTCCTCTCTGGTCTACCTAGCTGCCGCATAGCTCCTTTACAATCCATTATGAATGCCTCTGACAGGCTCATCTTCCTTACTCGTCGCTCTTCATCTGCTGCACCTCTCTGCCAATCCCTTCACTGGAATCCTCTTGCCTCTAGGATTAAACATAAAATCCTCACCCTGACATATAAAGCTCTCAACTGCACTGCTCCCCCCTACATCTCAGAACTTGTCTCTAGATACTCTCCCTCCCGTCCCCTTCGATCAGCTCAGGATCTCCTCCTCTCCTCCTCTCTTGTTACTTCCTCACATTCACGTTTACAGGACTTCTCCAGACTGGCCCCCATCTTGTGGAATTCCCTGCCTCGCTCCATAAGACTCTCCCCTAGTTTTAACAGCTTCAAGCACTCCCTAAAAACTCTACTATTCAGGGATGCATACAACCAACACTAACCTTTCCTAACGCCATTGCTTTCCCCTTAAACCCCTTAGATTGTAAGCCTATGGGCCCAGCTGTTTACAGATCGCTTCATAAGAGCTGACTACAACAGTGAAACTCTCGGCAGGGCCCTCTACCCACTTGACCCCTACAAAAGCTATCCTGTACACCGACTATGTTTACAGCGCTGCGGAATCTGTTGGCACTCTACAAATACCTGATAATAATAATAATAATAATAAGTGTTTTAAATTCTAGTCTGTCTCTTGCAACCACCTGCATTATCTAGTTTACTATCACCAAAATGATGTCTTCACTGTGAAACCCATTAGCTTATCAATGTCTTCTGCTGCTGTACAAGCTGCCTATATATAAATGCCTCTATACCAGTAACCTTATTCTACTGCAATAATCCCAGATCTTCTGATTGCAGACCATTTTATCAATTTCCTTCAGTTGCCATAACTTTTTTACTCTCTGCAGGGACTAGCAACTTGACAACTTCACAAGTTAATGTACTGGCCATTAAACTCATCTCTAAACTAACTCAGGCAGATATTCTGTTAAGATACCTTACACACAATAAATAGCTTTCTACAATATATACATACATTCAAAAGATAGCGACTGTACTAAACATCGCTCATTTTACAAGTTGTAAGTTATGTAACACATACAAACATATATTTACACATATATACATACACACAGACATATACATATATATATATATATATATACAGGGAGTGCAGAATTATTAGGCAAGTTGTATTTTTGAGGATTAATTTTATTATTGAACAACAAAGATGTTCTCAATGAACCCAAAAAACTCATTAATATCAAAGCTGAATAGTTTTGGAAGTAGTTTTTAGTTTGTTTTTAATTATAGCTATTTTAGGGGGATATCTGTGTGTGCAGGTGACTATTACTGTGCATAATTATTAGGCAACTTATTAAAAAACAAATATATACCCATTTCAATTATTTATTTTTACCAGTGAAACCAATATAACATCTCAACATTCACAAATATACATTTCTGACATTCAAAAACAAAACAAAAACAAATCAGTGACCAATATAGCCACCTTTCTTTGCAAGGACACTCAAAAGCCTGCCATCCATGGATTCTGTCAGTGTTTTGATCTGTTCACCATCAACATTGCGTGCAGCAGCAACCACAGCCTCCCAGACACTGTTCAGAGAGGTGTACTGTTTTCCCTCCTTGTAAATCTCACATTTGATGATGGACCACAGGTTCTCAATGGGGTTCAGATCAGGTGAACAAGGAGGCCATGTCATTAGATTTTCTTCTTTTATACCCTTTCTTGCCAGCCACGCTGTGGAGTACTTGGACGCGTGTGATGGAGCATTGTCCTGCATGAAAATCATGTTTTTCTTGAAGGATGCAGACTTCTTCCTGTACCACTGCTTGAAGAAGGTGTCTTCCAGAAACTGGCAGTAGGACTGGGAGTTGAGCTTGACTCCATCCTCAACCCGAAAAGGCCCCACAAGCTCATCTTTGATGATACCAGCCCAAACCAGTACTCCACCTCCACCTTGCTGGCGTCTGAGTCGGACTGAAGCTCTCTGCCCTTTACCAATCCAGCCACGGGGCCATCCATCTGGCCCATCAAGACTCACTCTCATTTCATCAGTCCATAAAACCTTAGAAAAATCAGTCTTGAGATATTTCTTGGCCCAGTCTTGACGTTTCAGCTTGTGTGTCTTGTTCAGTGGTGGTCGTCTTTCAGCCTTTCTTACCTTGGCCATGTCTCTGAGTATTGCACACCTTGTGCTTTTGGGCACTCCAGTGATGTTGCAGCTCTGAAATATGGCCAAACTGGTGGCAAGTGGCATCTTGGCAGCTGCACGCTTGACTTTTCTCAGTTCATGGGCAGTTATTTTGCGCCTTTGTTTTTCCACACGCTTCTTGCGACCCTGTTGACTATTTTGAATGAAACGCTTGATTGTTCGATGATCACGCTTCAGAAGCTTTGCAATTTTAAGAGTGCTGCATCCCTCTGCAAGATATCTCACTATTTTTGACTTTTCTGAGCCTGTCAAGTCCTTCTTTTGACCCATTTCATTATATCTACCATATTGTATCACATAAACTCGATTAGAGTGTATGTGTTTTGTTTTTTCTTTATGTAGCTAATCCGTATGTTGATTGGTCACCTGTGTGGTTATCTATTAATTTAAAATATCTCTACTTTCTACTAAATATAATATACTAAATCTCTATGGTGAAACCACTAAAACCAACACAGATAAATTGTGAAAATAAACTATATGAGGATCCTCCATTATTTGTCAAACAGTTTATTTAGGAATCAATATATGTTAATAATAAGATAAATATTTACAGGTATATATATATCAATCTATTTTACAGATACAGTCCACATTTTAAGATACAGGGCAACTTTTCTAAACTAACCCCAATTGTGCTACACAGAATATTATCCCAGAAATACTTAGCCAGATTCTCTGTGTCCAACATCATCCATCTTTACAGCATGCCCAGGATACAAAAAAAAGAGGCAGAGGCTCTGGTGTTACAATATTTTATAACCCAATTCAAAAGGGAGTGGCTTATCAAATGCCACTCAAAAAGACCAATGGGAGTGTCTATAGTTCAGAGAGAAAGGTGTACCTGGGGGAAGGGATCCCAATAACAGCTAAGTGAATATTCCAGTGATAAAATGTCACCACAACCTGTCATTAAAGCATGAGCATACCCTATGGCCTCTATCAAGCTGTTAACTGCAAATATGTTGGAATTCCGCAGCGTATTTGTTGTGAGCCTGATTTGCTCTAGTTATCAAAGGCTAGAGACCGGCAAAAGTAGAATTTAGTGACGTAACATACGATCCGCCGGACTCAGTCCGACACAGATCGATGGTTATGTCACTCCAGATGTTCCGAACGCAAGTTCGGCACAATCTGACTACATTTGGAAGTTATCAAGATCCTACCATGTACGCTTGGCACTATTCCGGCCCAGCATACCTGGTTTTCAATCCGCTGCCCTGGAGGCGGCGGATGCCATAGGAATCAATGGGAGTCTGACAGCAGCGAAAGCTTATGTTCGCTGCTGCCCAATATCCTTTTGATTCTTATGGGAAATGTCTACACCTAACACCCTAACATGTACACCGAGTCTAAACACCCCTAATCTGCCCCCCCTACACTGCCGCCACCTACTTTATACTTGTTAACCCCTAAACCGCCGCTCCTGGAGCCCACCACCACTCTAATAAAGTTATTAACCCCTAAACCGCCACTCCCGGACACCGCCGCAACTAAATAAAGTTATTAACCCCTAAACCGCCGCTCCCGGACTCCGCCGCCACCTACATTATACTTATTAACCCCTAATCTGCCCCCCCTACACCGCTGCCACCTACATTATATTTATTAACCCCTAATCTGCCCCCCTACACCGCCGCCACTATATAATTTTATTAACCCCTAAACCTAAGTCTAACCCTAACCCTAACACCCCCCCTAACTTAAATATTATTTAAAGTAATCTAAATAAATTTACTATTATTAACTAAATAATTCCTATTTAAAGCTAAATACTTACCTATAAAATAAACCCTAAGATAGCTACAATATAACTAATAGTTACATTGTAGCTATTTTAGGATTTATTTTTATTTTACAGGCAAATTTGTATTTATTTTAACTAGGTACAATAGTTATTAAATAGTTACTAACTATTTAATAGATATGTGCGATTTGTTTCGGATCGATTCTGAAATTCAGAAAATTCTGCAAATTCGGCGATTCGAATCGAACCGAATTTCTGAATTAAAATACTGCCGAATTACCGAATAAATCCGAATTACTTCGGATTTATTCGGTAAATTCGGATGGCCATGGATTACACTAGTATTGTACAGTATAAGTCTAATCCCACCTAACACTTACCGAAATTCCGAACCGAATCGAACCGAATTCAGCCGAATTTAGTACATAATACTAGTCTAATCCCACCTAACACTTAACGAAATTCCGAATTTCCGAACCAAACTGAACCGAATCGAACCGAATCCAGCCAAATTTATTCGAATCCGAATGAATCCGAAACAAAACCGAACTGAATTTATTCAAATCCGAATGAATCCGAAACAAATCCGAACCGAATCGATTCAAATTTTTCCGAATTCGAATTGCTCCAAACCGAAATTAAAAAAATTCTGAATCGATCCGAACCAAATTTTTTCGCCATGCACATGTCTACTATTTAATAACTACCTAGCTAAAATAAATACAAAAGTACCTGTAAAATAAATCCTAACCTAAGTTACAATTACACCTAACACTATAATTAAATAAATTAAATTATTTAAACTACAATTACCTACAATTAAATACAATAAAATAAACTACAAAAAAAGTACAAACCCCCCCCTACTAAATTACAGAAAAAAAATTACAATAATTTTAAACTAATTACACCTAATCTAAGCCCCCTAAAAAAATAAAAAAGCCCACCAAAATAATAAAAATCCCTACCCTATACTAAATTACAAATATCCCTTAAAAGGGCCTTTTGCGGGGCATTGCCCCAAAGTAATCAGCTCTTTTACCTGTAAAAAAAGAAATACAACCCCCCAACATTAAAACCCACCACCCACACACCCAACCCTACTCTAAAACCCACCCAAACCCCCCTTAAAAAAAAAACTAACACTAACCCCCTGAAGATCACCCTACCTTGAGCCGTCTTTACCCAGACGGGCACAAGTGGACCTCCAGAGGGGCAGAAGTTTTCATCCGATCCGGGCAGAAGAGGACATCCAGACCGGCAGAAGTCTTCATCCAGGCGGCATCTTCTATCTTCTTCTATCCGGAGCGGAGCGGGTCCATCTTAAATCTATCCGACGCGGAGCATCCTCTTCCATCGGCGTCCTAACGAAGAATGAAGGTTCCTTTAAATGACGTCATCCAAGATGGCGACCCTTGAATTCCGATTGGCTGATAGGATTCTATCAGCCAATCTGAATTAAGGTAGGAAAAATCCTATTGGCTGATCCAATCAGCCAATAGGATTGAGCTCACATTCTATTGGCTGATTGGAACAGCCAATGGAATGCAAGCTCAATCCTATTGGCTGATTGGATCAGCCAATAGGATTGAAGTTCAATCCTATTCGCTGATTGCATCAGCCAATAGGATTTTTCCTACCTTAATTCCAATTTGCTGATAGAATCCTATCAGCCAATCGGAATTCAAGGGACGCCATCTTGGATGATGTAATTTTAAAGAACCTTCATTCTTCGTTAGGACGTCGATGGAAGAGGATGCTCCGCGTCGGATGGATTGAAGATGGACCCGCTCCGCTCCGGATGGAAGAAGATAGAAGATGCCGCCTGGATGAAGACTTCTGCCGGTCTGGATGTCCTCTTCTGCCCGGATCGGATGAAGACTTCTGCCCCTCTGGAGGTCCACTTCTGCCCGGCTGGGTGAAGAGGGCTCAAGGTAGGGTGATCTTCAGGTGGTTAGTGTTAGGTTTTTTTAAGGGGGGTTTGGGTGGGTTTTAGAGTAGGGTTGGGTGTGTGGGTGGTGGGTTTTAATGTTGGGGGTGGTTGTATTTCTTTTTTTACAGGTAAAAGAGCTGATTACTTTGGGGCAATGCCCCGCAAAAGGCCCTTTTAAGGGATTTGTAGTATAATATAGGTTAGGGATTTTTATTATTTTGGTGGGCTTTTTTATTTTATTAGGGGGCTTAAATTAGGTGTAATTAGTTTAAAATTCTTGTAATTTTTTCTTCTGTAATTTAGTGTTTGTTTTTTGTGTGTACTTTAGTTTATTTTATTTAATTGTATTTAATTGTAGATAATTGTAGTTAATTAGTTTAATTTATTTAATTGTAGTGGGAGGTGTAATTGTAACTTAGGTTAGGATTTATTTTACAGGTACTTTTGTATTTATTTTAGCTAGGTAGTTATTAAATAGTTAATAACTATTTAATAACTATTGTACCTAGTTAAAATAAATACCAAGTTGCCTGCAAAATAAAAATAAATCCTAAAATATCTACAATGTAACTATTAGTTATATTGTAGCTATCTTAGGGTTTATTTTATAGGTAAGTATTTAGTTTTAAATAGGAATTATTTATTTAATGATAGTTATTTTATTTAGATGTATTTAAATTATATTTAAGTTAGTGGGTGTTAGGGTTAGGGTTAGAATTTAGGGGTTAATAACTTTATTATAGTGTCGGTGGTGTAGGGGGGGCAGATTAGGGGTTAATAAATATAATGTAGGTGGCGGTGTGCTCCGGGAGCGGCGGTTTAGGGGTTAAACAATTTATTTAGTTGTGGCAGGGTCCGGGATGGCAGGATAGGGGTTAATAACTTTAAGTAGGTGGTGGTGGTATAGGGGGCGGAAGATTAGGGGTCAATAGGGTTAATGTAGGTGGCGGCGGGTCCGGGAGTGGCTGTTTAGGGGTTAATATATTTATTAGTGTTGCAGCGGGGTCCGGGAGCGGCGGTTAAGGGGTTAATATATTTATTAGAGTTGTGGCGGGGTCCAGGAGCGGCGGTTTAGGGGTTAATAACTTTATTTAGTTGCAGGGGGCTCCGGGAGTGGCGGTTTAGGGGGTAAACAGTATAGTTTAGTGTGGGTGCTTAGTGACAGTATAGCAAGAAAGCTGCGAATAAGCCGAAGAGCAGCGAGATTGATGACTGTTAGTTAACAACAGTCTGCTGCTCATTGCACCGTACTTGGTGCGCGGCTTTTTGACAGCTTTCTTGATAAATTTGGCAAACGTATTCAGGTCCACAGCGGCGATGTTAGGCGATCTTATTGGGGCCGTCGAATACAGGTAAGTAGACAGCTTGATAAATAGAGGCCCATATGTCAATACTATCTAGTTAATGTGCCTACCTGGTAGTGCCAGAGGGTTCATAATGTTAAAAATTAGGAATCACAACAAACAGCAAACCTAAAAGAATTGAACCCCACCTATACACCTATAGGGGAATCTAAATTATGTTTAAATAAATTAAATTTGTGCATATATACATTCCATCCTTAAAGGCATACATATAATTGCACTGCAAAACCTTGCTTACAAACTGCTGAATACAAATGTCACATACTTACCTGAAACAGTTAAATTATAAAGACCCAGATTACAAGCTGTGCGGTATAGCCATCGCATACACACCACGCGAAATAGGGCCTTACAGCTATTTTAGTCACCCTAAAACTTTATTTTGTCGTGTGATATGGTGCGGTAAGCCGCATACCGCACAATAGCAAAGTTCCGACTGCGTGCTCGTGCACATTTCCCCCCATAAAGATCGATGAATAAAAAATGTAGGAAAAAAACCTAACACCTGCAATTGCAAAATGGCGATTAACGCATTCCCCATTGAAGTCTATGGAGAAAAGAAAGGTTATAAAAACTTAACACCCAAACATAAACCCCTAGTCTAATAACCCCTAAACCTCGGTCCCCCAACATCGCCAACACTAAATAAACTGATTAATCCCTAAACTGCCCCTCCCAGCATTGCAACTACTAAAATTAACCTATTGACCCCTAAACCGCCGCCCCCAACATCGCCAACACTAAATAAACTGATTAACCCCTAAACTGACGTCCCCCCACATCACCAACACTAAATGAAGCTATTAACTCCTAAACCGCCTGCCCCCACACCGTGACTCCCTAAACAAAGCTATTAACCTCTGCCCCCGACATCGCAACTCCTTAATTAAACCTTTTAACCCCTAATCTGCCGTCCCCCCACATCACAACAAACTAAACCTAACACCCCAAACTTTAAATTAAAGTTAAAATATAACTTCCTTAAAATAAATAAAAACATACCTGTGAAATAAAAAAACCTAAGACTAAAAAACCTTAAACTAGCATTAAAAAAAATAAGATCCCAAAAATAAAAAACCTTAATTACAAAATGTAAAAATCCTAATTCTACGGAAAAAAAAAACTAACATTACAAAAAATAACAAACTCTAAATTTAAACAAAATAACTAAATCTAACATTACAGTAAAAAACAAATGAAATTATCCAAAATAAAAAAAGTTATTTCTAATCTAATACCCCATTTAAAGTGAAAAAGCCACCCCCCAAATAAAAACACCCCCTAATCTAACAATAAATTATCAATAGCCGTTAAAGGGGCCTTTTGCAGGGCATTTCCCTAAAGAAATCAGCTCTTTTACTCCCTAACAGTACAACCCCAACCCACCCAACCCTCCTAAATAAAAAAAGACCTAACTTAAAAAAAACTAATATACCCATTGCCCCTAAAGGGACATTTGTATAGGCATTACCCTTAAAATGACAATCAGCTCTTTTAATGCCCATAAAAATAAAAAAAAGACCTAATCTAAAAAAAAAACACCCCAAAAAAATAAAAATAACACTAACCCCAAAATAGGTACTCACCATTGCTGAAGCCAGGCAGATCCATCTTCATCCAGCGCGGGTCAATCTTCAATCTTCATTTTTGTAATGTTAAGTTTTTTGTTTTTTTTTGTAGTGTTTTTTTATTTTTTGTATCTTTAATTTTTTTTAAATAGTAATGTTTGGTTTATTTATAGTTTAAGCGTAGGTTTTTTTTATTTCACAGGTACGTTTTAATTTATTTTAAGGTAGTTATATTGTAACTTTAATTTAAAGTTAGGGGTGTTAGGTTTAGGGGTTAATAGTTTAATTTAGTTTGTTGTGATGTGGGTGGACGGCAGTTTAGGGGTTAATAGGTTTATTTTAGTATTTGTGATGTGAGGGGATGGTGGTTTAGGGGTTAATAGGTTGATTAGGTATTAGCGATGCGGGGGATGGCAGATTAGGGGTTAATACTTTAATTTAATTAATTGTGATGTGAATGGGCGGCAGATTAGCGGTTAATAGGTTTATTTTATTATTTATGATGCAGGGGGTGGCAGTTTAGGGGTTAATATGTGTTAGTCTACTTTGTAACATATTTTTTAGGAGTTTTGTGAAACATTTTTGTTTCGCAAAAACGATAACTACTTATCTTTGATTGAATGGATCGTTGCGGTATAGGCCATAACGATCACGGTAAAGCTATAAGGCGCAACTTGTAATACCGGTGAGCTGACCATTCCACACTAAAAGGCAATTTTTTTAAGCGGTAAAGCCGTACTGCACAATGTGTAATCTGGCCTAAAGTGAACTATATCTATTAACAATTACCTTACCAGGAAAGCCACCTCTGCATAATATATTCAAACAAAAAAAAACTTCAGAAAAATAGAATTATTATTTTTTTTAAAATATAACATTAAAAATTGCCCTCTCTGACCTAGTAAGACAGCTATCACTATGCTATTGAAACATATGGTCTATTGTATCCTTATATTAAAGTATCACTCCACTCCAGGAACATTATCTTCTCTTCCTGGAAATCTAAAAAAACTCCAAACTTTTCACAATTTATGAATAATATACACACGAAATTAGTTATTGAACAATATGATACTTCTATTAATTCTGAACAAGAAATTAAGAGATTTTTTTAATAAATGGAGCAACTTTATCCAAAGCCTACCAGTCGGTATTCAGAAACAATATATTTTTCGGTTTCGTAATTCAATTTATGTACAAGAAGCATGTCTTAGAGGAGAGTTGCCTAATTAGAAGAGGTCGATTTCACTGGCGGGGATGAGTCGGGAGGCACGAGGGGGGAGTTCTGTAGGGTTCGGTTTCCCTCCTCTTTTTGTTTTTTTTGCTTTGTTTTTGTTTTGTTTCGTATTCTTTTGTTTTGTCTTTTATTGATGTTTAGTGCAATGGTGTCAGGTTATAAAACTATAAAATTCCCTGTATCAAGGTACATAGGTATTCAGACTAGATAATATTTTAATGCACTGATGACTTCTGTAATGTTTATTATGACTATGGTTTCTAATATTCAAATGACACTGTATTTTGTTTCTATATCTTCAGTTAAGTGCGCCTTTGTTTTTTCACCCTGCGTGGTGTGCAAAGGACACCAACCTTATTGTTTGTACCTGGTATTGGTTGTAAATAAAGATTTTAAAAAAAAAAAAATCACTCCACTCTATCCTAATGGTATATGTAAGTATCTCAAATAGAAATCAGATGTTGAGAGGATACGTCTGACACTGGGAACATCAGAGAAATTCAGAGCTGAGAAAAAAGAAGCACTAAGAAAAACACTGAGAGAAAAAATTAAAACATTGAGAAAAAACTGCATCACAAAGAAAAATCTGGCACAAAGATAAATTCTAATCTGATATTGAGAAAGGTCTGCCACTACGGACCTGTCTACACCATCCTATATATTGGTATTTGTATAAACCATCAAAAAGACAAGACTTATGAGACAACACCAAATCTCATAGGTTGATGGAACATTACAAAAAACAGTGCCAGTTAATGTTGAAATTGAGGCCATTTAGTTGTAAGGTCCCCAACCGGAATATCCATTTTGCCTCAAGCTGCAATAGTTTCTTGCTCCTATCACCACGCTTCTTTAGGGGGGAACATGATATATCAGCATAAACCTTAAACCTTTGACTGTATGCTGTTTTTCAAGAAAGTATGCTACCACCAGTTGATATCTTCATCTCCAGTGAGGATCTAATGGAGTTCCTATGGTTGTCCATTCTCTTTTTAATGTTGTCATCTATCTTGCCCACATAAAGACAACCACAAACACAGCTCAATAAACAAATTTAGTTGAGCGGGTTAAATAATGATGGATCTTATATTTCTTGTTCTTGTGGGTATATTGAAAAACTGGTCCCTGTATCATCGAATTATAGGTTGTGTTGCCCAGATTCTTAATGTTAACTGTGGACCATATCTATAACTATCAAAGTATCTTTCAAGTTGCGGCCAAGTTTATACCCAATTTTTGGTGGGGCAAACTCACCAAAATGTAATGTAGGGTCAGATTTTAAAATATCCCAATTTTCTATATTTGAGTTAGCCAGAATATTGTGAGGGCCCTTATGTTGTGGTTACCATCATCCTATTCTGCATCCATCATTTGATGGAGGTAAACACATCTTGCTGTGTATATTGTTCAACCACTCTTTTAACTTCCATCACTGGGCCATAAGCATAACCACGTTTCAAAAATGTGTTGGTAATTTCATCCAGTTGGATCTGTGATTGTGTAGGATCAGAGTTGTTTATTACTACTTTGCCCATGTGTGCTTTAGGCATAGCTCATATTCAGGACCTTGGATGACAACTGCTTGCCAAAAGTATAGAGTTGCAATCTGTTTGGTTGTAAAATAGTGTTGTTTCCAGATGATCATCACATTTTATAATCCTTAGATAAAAGAAATCAACCACTTCAAAATGTTGGGTTGCTTTAAATCTCACCTGTGTCTGTAGAAGGTTCAATTGTGTTGTCCACTGAAGGTCATCTTTTGACCCTTGTCAAATAAAGAAACCGTAATTTATGTTCTGTTTTTACATTAGGATACTTGGATGTTGATAAACTCGCATGATAAAAACTTCAAAGTCCTCCTTGTACAAATTGACATACAAAGGGGCCATTATAGACCCCATTGCTGTACTCGTGAGTTGTTGGTAATATTATGACTCAAACTTGAAGTAGTTGTAAGTTAGATAGATCCTCAGTAACTTGTTAATAAACTCTGGTATTGGTCCAATGTATGGGAATTTCAGCAATGCCCTCTTAACGCTCATGCGTTATTATGGGATATAGGCTGGTAGCATCCAATGTCACCAGCCTATCAGTAGATTGAAGACCAAACAATTATGTAATTGTTTTAGTGATCTCAGTTGAATCCTGAATGTATGATTCCATCTGTGTCACTAAAGGCTGGAGGTGGTGATCTACACATATGGCCATAGGTTGTGGCAATAACCCCCTGGTGAGAGTATATAGGGCGACATGGGGGTTTCTCAAGTCTTTTATGCACCAAAATATATTTTTCATGATTCACAACATTCTAATTTACTTCTAGTATCAAATTGTCTTCGTTTTCTTGTTGTCCTTTGTTGAGAAGCAAGAAAGTAAGCTCAGGAGAGTGCACGTCTGTAGCACTATATGGCAGCAGTTTTGCAACAATGTTATACATTAGCAAGAGCACTAGATGGCAGCACTATTTCCTGTCATGTTATGTTTCAGGCATGTGCATGCTTCCTATCTAGCTATCTCTTCAACAAAGAATAACATGAGAATGAGTCAAATTTGATAATAGAAGTAAATTGGAAACTTTTTTAAGATTGTATTCTCTATGTGAATCATGAAATAAATATTTGGGGTTTTATATTCCTTTAAGTTCAATTAACTATTATCTACTGCTTGACTTAGTGCACTGTCCCTTTAATGTAAGGATTGTTTGCCCAATATTTAAAGGGACATGAAACCAAATTTTTGTTTTCATGATTTAGAAAGAGCATGCAATTTTTAAAAACCTTTTTAATTTACTTCTATTATCTAATGTGCTTCATTCTCTTGATATTCTTTGCTGAATAGCATATTTAGATAGGCTCAGTAGCTGCTGATTGGTGGCTGCACATAAATGCCTTGTGTGATTTGCTCACCCGGGTCCATTGCTATTACTTTAACAAAGGATATCTAAAGAACAAAGCAAATTAGATAATAGAAGTAAATTGGAATGTTGTTTAAAATCATATTCTCTATCTGAAACATGAAAGAAAATATGGGTTTAGGGTCCCTTTAAGTGTTAATTTGCATGTGACTGCATATGCTATTTTCTAATATAATAAACACTAAATTACAATCCATAGTGCTTTAAAAGTACTTCCTGACATTCCCAATTGATCCACATTTTATTAGATTTATGCATTTACAGGTGCTTTGTCTTTTTGATTGATTTTTTATATATCTTAATATGTTGTAATAAAGATTGTCTTGATCAGAGGAACTGTTTTTCTGCAAATGTACATGCAGAAAAAACGTGCATTTAAGTTTTCATGTTGAGTTCATAAAATAAAGTTGGTACCTTCTAAAAAGTTCCTTGCTCTGCTAAAAACAATGTATGATTGATTGGTGAGTGTAACAACATTTTAGGGGAACAAAAATAGATTAATTATAGGAATGGCAAATGAATTGATGGGACTAAAGAGAAAAGTATCTTCAATTGTTCATTTCATAATTGTTGTGATGTGCTAAACTCTATTCTTTATTATAACATAAAGCATTTTGCAGTGTTGTTTTTCTATTTGACAGTACTTGTAAATACTTTACTAATATAAAAAAAAATGGAAATTTAAGTTCACAAGCTAATGAATATAATGTCTTTGACCTTAACTGTGCCTTAAAATATTTTCAAGCTTTTCCAGTACTTACAAGATTCATCACATATATGCATTCCAAGGATACTAAATATTTTAATTAATTGTTTATGTATAATAATGTTGTGATAAGGTTTGTCTTGACCCAAGAAAATTGTTTGCCACTCATATTTACATGGAGAAAAGAAAGGCTGAAGTTTTTAAATATTCATGTTTTGTTTGGAAAAATAAACTCAATCAACTATACCAACCTTATTTAAATTAAAATTATAGGCATTATTAAAATGAATCCTAATTAATGAAAACATTACATAAAGTCCACAACTGGTGCTTTAAACCACACAGTATACAGGGAAACAAAGACAAAGACAAGAGCTGAACAGAGGATATTTAGGTAAGCAACTGGCCTAGGGGTCTGAAGTCTGATGTGAAGTGCAGGGCCAGGAGTCTAATCAGATATCTCATGTAGGCAAGGAGCTTTTAGATGGGTGAAGAAACTAATATAATCTGATGTGCATGTGTCTAACAGAGGTGCTGGATGTGTCTGATCTGATGTGGGAATGGGGCTGAATGAGGTGCTGGATGGGTGTGATCTGATGTGGGAATGGGGCTGAATGAGGTGCTGGATGGGTGTGATCTGATGTGGGAATGAGGCTGAAAGAGGTGCTGGATATATCTGATCTGATGCGGGAATGAGGCTGAAAGAGGTGCTGGATGTATCTGATCTGATGTGGCTATGAGGCTGACAGAGGTGCTGGATGTATCTGATCTGATGTGGCTATGGGGCTGACAGAGGTGCTGGATGTATCTGATCTGATGTGGCTATGAGGCTGACAGAGGTGCTGGATGTATCTGATCTGATGTGGCTATTGGGCTGACAGAGGTGCTGGATGTGTCTGATCTGATGTGGCTATTGGGCTGACAGAGGTGCTGGATGGGTGTGATCTGATGTGGCTATGAGGCTGACAGAGGTGCTGGATTGGTCTGATCTGATGTGGCTATTGGGCTGACAGAGGTGCTGGATGGGTGTTATCTGATGTAGCTATAGGGCTGAAAGAGGTGCTGGATGTATCTGATCTGATGTGGGTATGGGGCTGACAGAGGTGCTGGATGTGTCTGATCTGATGTGGCTATTGGGCTGACAGAGGTGCTGGATGGGTGTGATCTGATATGGCTATGGGGCTGACAGAGGTGCTGTATGGGTCTGATCTGATGTGGCTATTGGGCTGACAGAGGTGCTGTATGGGTCTGATCTGATGTGGCTATTGGGCTGACAGAGGTGCTGGATGGGTGTGATCTGATGTGGCTATGAGGCTGACAGAGGTGCTGGATTGGTCTGATCTGATGTGGCTATTGGGCTGACATAGGTGCTGGATGGGTGTGATCTGATGTAGCTATAGGGCTGACAGAGGTGCTGGAAGGGTCTCATCTGATGTGGGTATGGGGCTGACAGAGGTGCTGGATGGGGGTGATGTAAGGTGGCTATGAGGCTGACAGAGGTGCTGGATAGGTCTGATCTGATGTGGGTATGGGGCTGACAGAGGTGCTGGATGGGTGTGGTCTAAGGTGGCTATGAGGCTGACAGAGGTACTGGATTGGTCTGATCTGATGTGGCTATGAGGCTGACAGAGGAGCTGTATGGGTCTGATCTAAGGTGGCTACGAGGCTGACAGAGGTACTGGATTGGTCTGATCTGATGTGGCTATGGGGTTGACAGAGGTGCTGGATGGGTGTGATCTAAGGTGGCTATGAGGCTGACAGAGGTGCTGGACTGGTCTAATTTGATGTGGCTATGGGGCTGACAGAGGTGCTGGATAGGTCTGATCTGATGTGGCTATGGGGCTGACAGAGGTGCTGGATGGGTCTGATCTCATGTGGCTATGAGGCTGACAGAGGTGCTGGATTGGTCTGATCTGATGTGGCTATGAGGCTGACAGAGGTGCTAGATTGGTCTGATCTGATGTGGCCATGAGGCTGACAGAGGTGCTGGATTGGTCTGATCTGATGTGGCTATGAGGCTGACAGAGGTGCTGGATTGGTCTGATCTGATGTGGCTATGAGGCTGACAGAGGTGCTGGACGGGTGTGATCTGATGTGGCTATGAGGCTGACAGAGGTGCTGGACGGGTGTGATCTGTTGTGGGTATGGGGCTGAAACAGGTGCTGGATGGGTTTGATCTGATGTGGCTATGGGGCTGACAGAGGTGCTGGATGGGTTTGATCTGATGTGGCTATGGGGCTGACAGAGGTGCTGGATGGGTCTGATCTGATGTGGCTATGGGGCTGACAGAGGTGCTGGATGGGTCTGATCTGATGTGGGTATGGGGCTGACAGAGGTGCTGGACGGGTGTGTTCTGATGTGGGAATGGGGCTGAAAGAGGTGCTGGATGGGTCTGATTTTATGTGTCTATGGGGCGGCTGATAGAGGTGCTGGATGGGTCTGATCTTATGTGGCTATGGGGCTGACAGAGGTGCTGGATGGGTGTGATCTGATGTGGCTATGAGGCTGACAGAGGTGCTGGATGGGTCTGATCTGATGTGGCTATGAGGCTGACAGAGGTGCTGGATGGGTCTGAACCGATGTGGCTATGGGGCTGACAGAGGTGCTGGATGGGTGTGATCTGATGTGGCTATGAGGCTGACAGAGGTGCTGGATGGGTGTGATCTGATGTGGCTATGAGGCTGACAGAGGTGCTGGATGGGTCTGAACCGATGTGGCTATGGGGCTGACAGAGGTGCTGGATGGGTGCAATATGATGTTGCTATTGGGCTGACAGAGGTGCTGGATGGGTGTGATCTGATGTGGCTATGAGGCTGACAGAGGTGCTGGATTGGTCTGAACCGATGTGGCTATGGGGCTGACAGAGGTGCTCGGTGGGTGTGATCTAAGGTGGCAATGAGGCTGACATAGGTGCTGGATGGGTGTGATCTGATGTGGCTATGGGGCTGACAGAGGTGCTGGATTGGTCTGATCTGATGTGGCTATTGGGCTGACAGAGGTGCTGTATGGGTCTGATCTGATGTGGCTATTGGGCTGACAGAGGTGCTGGATGGGTGTGATCTGATGTGGCTATGAGGCTGACAGAGGTGCTGGATTGGTCTGATCTGATGTGGCTATTGGGCTGACATAGGTGCTGGATGGGTGTGATCTGATGTAGCTATAGGGCTGACAGAGGTGCTGGAAGGGTCTCATCTGATGTGGGTATGGGGCTGACAGAGGTGCTGGATGGGGGTGATGTAAGGTGGCTATGAGGCTGACAGAGGTGCTGGATAGGTCTGATCTGATGTGGGTATGGGGCTGACAGAGGTGCTGGATGGGTGTGGTCTAAGGTGGCTATGAGGCTGACAGAGGTACTGGATTGGTCTGATCTGATGTGGCTATGAGGCTGACAGAGGAGCTGTATGGGTCTGATCTAAGGTGGCTACGAGGCTGACAGAGGTACTGGATTGGTCTGATCTGATGTGGCTATGGGGTTGACAGAGGTGCTGGATGGGTGTGATCTAAGGTGGCTATGAGGCTGACAGAGGTGCTGGACTGGTCTAATTTGATGTGGCTATGGGGCTGACAGAGGTGCTGGATAGGTCTGATCTGATGTGGCTATGGGGCTGACAGAGGTGCTGGATGGGTCTGATCTCATGTGGCTATGAGGCTGACAGAGGTGCTGGATTGGTCTGATCTGATGTGGCTATGAGGCTGACAGAGGTGCTAGATTGGTCTGATCTGATGTGGCCATGAGGCTGACAGAGGTGCTGGATTGGTCTGATCTGATGTGGCTATGAGGCTGACAGAGGTGCTGGATTGGTCTGATCTGATGTGGCTATGAGGCTGACAGAGGTGCTGGACGGGTGTGATCTGATGTGGCTATGAGGCTGACAGAGGTGCTGGACGGGTGTGATCTGTTGTGGGTATGGGGCTGAAACAGGTGCTGGATGGGTCTGATCTGATGTGGGCTATGCGGCTGACAGAGGTGCTGGATGGGTCTGATCTGATGTGGCTATGGGGCTGACAGAGGTGCTGGATGGGTCTGATCTGATGTGGCTATGGGGCTGACAGAGGTGCTGGATGGGTCTGATCTGATGTGGGTATGGGGCTGACAGAGGTGCTGGACGGGTGTGTTCTGATGTGGGAATGGGGCTGAAAGAGGTGCTGGATGGGTCTGATTTTATGTGTCTATGGGGCGGCTGATAGAGGTGCTGGATGGGTCTGATCTTATGTGGCTATGGGGCTGACAGAGGTGCTGGATGGGTGTGATCTGATGTGGCTATGAGGCTGACAGAGGTGCTGGATGGGTCTGATCTGATGTGGCTATGAGGCTGACAGAGGTGCTGGATGGGTCTGAACCGATGTGGCTATGGGGCTGACAGAGGTGCTGGATGGGTGTGATCTGATGTGGCTATGAGGCTGACAGAGGTGCTGGATGGGTGTGATCTGATGTGGCTATGAGGCTGACAGAGGTGCTGGATGGGTCTGAACCGATGTGGCTATGGGGCTGACAGAGGTGCTTGATGGGTGCAATATGATGTTGCTATTGGGCTGACAGAGGTGCTGGATGGGTGTGATCTGATGTGGCTATGAGGCTGACAGAGGTGCTGGATTGGTCTGAACCGATGTGGCTATGGGGCTGACAGAGGTGCTCGGTGGGTGTGATCTAAGGTGGCAATGAGGCTGACATAGGTGCTGGATGGGTGTGATCTGATGTGGCTATGGGGCTGACAGAGGCGCTGGATGGGTCTGATCTGATGTGGCTATTGGGCTGACGGAGGTGCTGGATGGGTCTGATCTGATGTGGCTATGGGGCTGACAGAGGTGCTGGATGGGTGTGATCTGATGTGACTATGGGGCTGACAGTGTTGCCCGGTGGGTCAACTGACCTAGGGGTCTGAAGTCTGATGTGAAGTGCAAGGCCAGGAGTCTAATCAGATATCTCATGTAGGCAAGGAGCTTTTAGATGGGTGAAGAAACTAAAATAATCTGATGTACATGTGTCTAACAGAGGTGCTGGATGTGTCTGATCTGATGTGGGAATGAGGCTGACAGAGGTGCTAGATTGGTCTGATCTGATGTGGCCATGAGGCTGACAGAGGTGCTGGATTGGTCTGATCTGATGTGGCTATGAGGCTGACAGAGGTGCTGGATGGGTCTGACCTGATGTGGCTATGAGGCTGACAGAGGTGCTGGACGGGTGTGATCTGATGTGGCTATGAGGCTGACAGAGGTGCTGGACGGGTGTGATCTGTTGTGGGTATGGGGCTGAAACAGGTGCTGGATGGGTTTGATCTGATGTGGCTATGGGGCTGACAGAGATGCTGGATGGGTTTGATCTGATGTGGCTATGGGGCTGACAGAGGTGCTGGAAGGGTGTGATCTGATGTGGGAATGGGGCTGACAGAGGTGCTGGATGGGTCTGATTTGATGTGGCCATGAGGCTGACAGAGGTGCTAGACGGGTGTGATCTGATGTGGCTATGGGGCTGACAGAGGTGCTGGATGGGTCTGATCTGATGTGGGTATGGGGCTGACAGAGGTGCTGGACGGGTGTGATCTGATGTGGGAATGGGGCTGAAAGAGGTGCTGGATGGGTCTGATTTGATGTGTCTATGGGGCGGCTGATAGAGGTGCTGGATGGGTCTGATCTTATGTGGCTATGGGGCTGACAGAGGTGCTGGATGGGTGTGATCTGATGTGGCTATGAGGCTGACAGAGGTGCTGGATGGGTGTGATCTGATGTGGCTATGAGGCTGACAGAGGTGCTGGATGGGTCTGAACCGATGTGGCTATGGGGCTGACAGAGGTGCTGGATGGGTGTGATCTGATGTGGCTATGAGGCTGACAGAGGTGCTGGATGGGTGTGATCTGATGTGGCTATGAGGCTGACAGAGGTGCTGGATGGGTCTGAACCGATGTGGCTATGGGGCTTACAGAGGTGCTGGATGGGTGCAATATGATGTTGCTATTGGGCTGACAGAGGTGCTGGATGGGTGTGATCTGATGTGGCTATGAGGCTGACAGAGGTGCTGGATTGGTCTGAACCGATGTGGCTATGGGGCTGACAGAGGTACTCGGTGGGTGTGATCTAAGGTGGCTATGAGGCTGACATAGGTGCTGGATGGGTGTGATCTGATGTGGCTATGGGGCTGACAGAGGTGCTGAATGGGTGTAATCTGATGTGACTATGGGGCTGACAGTGTTGCCCGGTGGGTCAACTGACCTAGGGGTCTGAAGTCTGATGTGAAGTGCAGGGCCAGGAGTCTAATCAGATATCTCATGTAGGCAAGGAGCTTTTAGATGGGTGAAGAAACTAATATAATCTGATGTACATGTGTCTAACAGAGGTGCTGGATGTGTCTGATCTGATGTGGGAATGAGGCTGAAAGAGGTGCTGGATGGGTGTGATCTGATGTGGGAATGGGGCTGAAAGAGGTGCTGTATGGGTGTGATCTGATGTGGGAATGGGGCTGAAATAGGTGCTGGATGGGTCTGATCTGATGTGGCTATGGGGCTGACAGAGGTGCTGGATGTATCTGATCTGATGTGGCTATGGGGCTGACAGAGGTGCTGGATGTATCTGATCTGATGAGGCTATTGGGCTGACAGAGGTGCTGGATGGGTCTGATCTGATGTGGCTATTGGGCTGACAGAGGTGCTGGATGGGTGTGATCTGATGTGGCTATGAGGCTGACAGAGGTGCTGGATTGGTCTGATCTGATGTGGCTATTGGGCTGAGAGAGGTGCTGGATGGGTCTCATCTGATGTGGGTATGGGGCTGACAGAGGTGCTGGATGGGGGTGATCTAAGGTGGCTATGAGGCTGACAGAGGTGCTGGATTGGTCTAATCTGATGTGGCTATGGGGCTGACAGAGGTGCTGGATGGGTCTGATCTGATTTGGCTATGGGGCTGACAGAGGTGCTGGATGGGTCTGATCTGATGTGGCTATGAGGCTGACAGAGGTGCTGGATTGGTCTGATCTGATGTGGCTATGAGGCTGACAGAGGTGCTGGATTGGTCTGATCTGATGTGGCTATGAGGCTGACAGAGGTGCTGGATTGGTCTGATCTGATGTGGCTATGAGGCTGACAGAGGTGCTGGATTGGTCTGATATGATGTGTCTATGGGGCTGACAGAGGTGCTGGATTGGTCTGATCTGATGTGGCTATGGGGCTGACAGAGGTGCTGGACGGGTGTGATCTGATGTGGCTATGGGGCTAAAACAGGTGCTGGATGGGTCTGATTTGATGTGGCTATGGGGCTGACAGAGGTGCTGGAAGGGTTTGATCTGATGTGGCTATGGGGCTGACAGAGGTGCTGGAAGGGTGTGATCTGATGTGGGAATGGGGCTGACAGAGGTGTTGGATGGGTCTGATTTGATGTGGCTATGAAGCTGACAGAGGTGCTGGACGGGTGTGATCTGTTGTGGGAATGGGGCTGAAAGAAGTGCTGGATGGGTCTGATTTGATGTGGCTATGGGGCTGACAGAGGCGCTGGATGGGTCTGATCTGATGTGGCTATGGGGCTGACAGAGGTGCTGGATGGGACTGATCTGATGTGGGTATGGGGCTGACAGAGGTGCTGTACGGGTGTGATCTGATGTTGGAATGGGGCTGAAAGAGGTGCTGGATGGGTCTGATTTGATGTGGCTATGGGGCGGCTGACAGAGGTGCTGTACGGGTGTGATCTGATGTGGGAATGGGGCTGAAAGAGATGCTGGATGTGTCTGATTTGATGTGGCTATGGGGCGGCTGACAGAGGTGCTGGATGGGTCTGATCTGATGTGGCTATGGGGCTGACAGAGGTGCTGGATGGGTCTAATCTGATGTGGGAATGGGGCTGAAAGAGGTGCTGGATGGGTCTGATTTGATGTGGCTATGGGGCTGACAGAGGTGCTGGATGGGTCTGATCTGATGTGAGTATGGGGCTGACAGAGGTGCTGGATGGGTGTGATCTGATGTGGCTATGAGGCTGACAGAAGTGCTGGATGTATCTGATCTGATGTGGGTATGAGGCTGACAGAGGTGCTGGATGGGTCTGATCTGATGTGGCTATGAGGCTGACAGAAGTGCTGGATGTATCTGATCTGATGTAGGTATGGGGCTGACAGAGGTGCTGGATTGGTCTAATCTGAAGTGGCTATGAGGCTGACAGAGGTGCTGGATGGGTCTGATCTGATGTGGCTATGAGGCTGACAGAGGTGCTGGATTGGTCTGAACCGATGTGGCTATGGGGCTGACAGAGGTGCTGGATGGGTGCAATCTGATGTTGCTATTGAGCTGACAGAGGTGCTGGATGGGTGTGATCTGATGTGGCTATGAGGCTGACAGAGGTGCTGGATGGGTCTGAACCGATGTGGCTATGTGGCTGACAGAGGTGCTGGATGGGTGCAATCTGATGTTGCTATTGTGCTGACAGAGGTGCTGGATGGGTGTGATCTGATGTGGCTATGAGGCTGACAGAGGTGCTGGATTGGTCTGAACCAATGTGGCTATGGGGCTGACAGAGGTGCTCGATGGGTGTGATCTAAGGTGGCTATGAGGCTGACATAGGTGCTGGATGGGTGTGATCTGATGTGGCTATGGGGCTGACAGAGGCGCTGGATGTGTCTGATCTGATGTGGCTATGGGGCTGACAGAGGTGCTGGATGGGTCTGATCTGATGTGGCTATGGGGCTGACAGAGGTGCTGGATGGGTGTGATCTGATGTGACTATGGGGCTGACAGTGTTTCTGGGTGGGTCACCTAATTTTAAGGCAATGAGAAATTTATTTCATTTAGTTGTATAGAAACAAGCTCGCAGGAGATGCAAAGTATGCAGGTGTCGGGAATAGGCCACAATCTTACCAGGAAAGACTGAACCAGGAATCAGCACAAAAGAATAATCCAAAAAAGAAGTCAAGAGCAAGGCTACAGTTTAGTAAAAGTGTATCCGTCAGGAACCAAACATCACAGCAAAGGGAATAGGCAAAAGAAAAGTCAGACGTTTTGTTCCAAAGGACAGTAGCCAATAAATTAGTCCTTAAAACAAGGTATAGGCAGGGTTGAGGCTTAAGGCAAAAGTAAGGACAAAGCCAGGGGTCAAAACAAGGAGATCAATACAGGGACAAGATTTCAAGGAGTTCCATGAGAATAACCAAGCACCATAATGATGTTGGCAAAGACCTCTTAACACTTCCTAAAAGGTCTTGACTGCAAAATCACTGCAGCGTCACTTCCAACATCCAGGCTTTAGCTAGCACTCCCTTTAGCACAGGTTTAAAAGACAGACAAGGAAATAAACTCTGCAGCTCCTGTGTGCTAAATTTTGCACACCCTTCTTAGAAGACTTTTCAGCAACCGAGAAACTCATAGTGCACCCTACGCTCAAACTCGAAGCTCGAAACTTTGACTGAACTCACAGCCTTAACAGCTCAACCTTGAATCTTAGAACTGGCACTGCCCCTACTGCTCCTAGGTTACATATCTGATGTAAGTATCAGGTAGACAGAGTTGGGTCATGGGAATGAGGCTGACAGAGTCTGATCTGATATGGATAAGGGACAAGTAGGTGGGATGAAGTGCCAGGGGATATTTGGATGGACTGTGCCTATCGATATTTGGAAGATGGACTGAAGGCTAGATATGATGTGGGTATTTGACTTGCAGAAAGACATTATTAATGTTAAATAATTGTTAATTATTAATTATCAAACCAAATAAAAACAACAAGACTAGCACACTTTATAATTCACATAACTTGTCTTAGGTTTGACTTTAAATAATAGTCCATGAACTTTGCCAAAGGTAGCTTGTAAGAGCAACCACCAAGGCATTACTGACAAAAAGATACAAAACTCAAAAGTATTTTTTACTACACAGAACAATCCAACAATTTTAAATTGAATAAGAAAAAAACCCCTGTAATATCTAATTAATATTTTATTTGTATTTAATTACTGTTTTATTTGTATTGCTGTTCTTATTTGTTGGTACTTGTACAGGTCAAGGCCTGTAGCCTGAGCATTCACATCACATACTTAGCAGTCAGCATGTGTCCTAGTACATGTGACAACGTTTACAAGGCTTATTAACTGTCAAAAAATGGAAGATAGGAACATTAATCCCTAGTGAAATAAAATTGGAGCCTAATAAGAGGTAACTTGGACTCCTGGACATATTTTAACAGCCAGGAAAGGCCTTTCATTAAACAAAAGGTGTGATATATTGATCAGAAAAATGCACAGGAAAAAGTGGAGCATAAAACAGTGCACACTACATTGACAGTCAGGTCATATATATTTGATTAACAAAAAGGAGGGGTGATCAGGCAAAGAGCAAGGAGCTGACAGCACGGTATTGACAGATTTGCTTTCTCTATGCCGATTACATAGTTAGAGATTTTTTTACTGCATATAGTTTAACCCCTTTGTGATAGCCACAGTAGCCTGTAAGCAGTGGCAGCTTGTGGTGTTTTATGCTAGTGCGGCATTTAGGTTCTTCCCAAACTTAACCATGTGTGGGAGATCCCATCCCATGCCTCCAACAGTGCCAACAGATTCCATAGCGCTATAAACATAGCTATACTATATAAAGGTAAGATTTACAAGAAGCAAATGGGTAGAAAGCCCTGCCAAAATTTGTACAGTTGTAGATCACCTTACAACCTGTACATCCTATTGAAAGAAAGTCAATCTAGCTGCCCTTGCATTTTTGCAGAAATTCCCAGGGTTGTGTCATTATTAGAAACAATTGAATTACATCCGACTACAATAAATACAAACTGAAGGAGCAATCAAACAGACCCCCCCCCCCCCCCAAAAAAAAAAAAAAAAAAACGAATTACTTTCCATTAGCAGCTATGGGAATCTAATAAAACCAAAAGGGAAAAGTAAATATAATTTGTTTAAGAAATAAACATCTTAAAATTTAGAAAGAAAAACGTGCAGCAAATTTATAATCTGTAAAAGGGTTTTTAGCTTTAATTTGACAAATGGAATTGTTTCTAGAATATGCATCTGTATACATTACATTTTCCAATGTATATCCATATCTATTTTATTTAAATAAACAATGAGTAAAATTAGTTATAATAGCTTGTTTTTGGTAAGTGAACTCCACTGTAAATTAAGAGATTTTTTTGTCAGATTTACATTTTAGATATAAGGTTGTTTACAGGAGTTTTCTTAAGTAAACCATTAAAAGAAAAGTGAGCAGTTATTCAATGGACATTAATTAAAAATGTAATTCCCTATAACATGTTCAGTGTTTCATTGTTCTTTTTATTCATCTCTGTTCTTAAAGAGGTATATGAAAAACAATCCCCAAGATAACAGTTAATAAAAATTATTATACATACTTTAAAAAAAATCTTAATAATCCATATATATTTTAATATGTTATATTTAATATTCCATAATGCGCATTGAAGTAAGCAATTATTCATGTGCTCTAACCCAACAACGTGTTAGGTCTAAATTGCAAACCCCGATGCACATTACACATATTTTATATTCTTATGTTCTTCACATAAATAAATAATTACATTTTTATTATTAAATTTATATTTACAGTATATATATATATATATATATATATATATATGCTAATGTCTATTTAAAATTAATATCTATATCTACATATCCATAGGAATATATATATATACAGGTATAGGTATATATAGATATATATATAGAAATATATATTTACTGAATTTGAAGAACATTGGGATGTGAACTATTCAATACACCTGATGAGTTAGCATGCGAGTGATAGGTGACTGTTGTTGTTTTTTCTGTGCTCTCTGTTGACTTCTATAGGGGAGAATACATTAACACAGACATTATATTTGTTTGCTTGCTATCTGACATGCACAAAAAGCTTCTGTCTAGCAAAGTTTACGCTCGAGCAGGGGTGCTTAATATCACTCCACTCGTAATCAAGCTCTTTGTGTAAACTTAGTGCAACAACGAAAGAAAGAAAGAAAAAAAGAAAAATAGGCAAGTTGTCTTTATAGTCAGATTTTACTAAACAGATCCATGATTCTTATTCTGAAGCAAACACCAGGCTTTAGCAAGTGCTAGTCTCTATTTTGTAGAGACTGAGATTTGAATAAATGTTTCAATTAGTCCTATATATAGTTCCTTAGCTCCTTAATTTGGGCTGTAGTGAAAAACAGGAGACAGCACAAACTCCCGATTCAAGGAAGATGTATTCTTAAAAAGACAAGCACAAGCACTAATACACTTACTAGCTGTCAGAATATAAAAATGTCCAAAATAAAATCCTCCCTGTAGTGGTCAGTTCGCTGTTAGTTCCAAAGTCGACATTCGCAATCTCCGCAAATCTCTAATCCTCAGCTGACACCTGTTCCTGCAACCAACTATGGGGGCATGAAGAGGACAAAAAGCTCAACATGTTTTGCTCGGAGTACGCCCGGGCTTTCTCAAGAGCGAGTCAAATGATCTCTCTGATCTCTAGTTAATTTTATAAGGGCTATAAGAGCTTGCGGTAGCAATAACCAGCTGCTTATAATGGCTGGTTAATTATCACACGCTTACAAAGGGGCAAATGTGCCAGATTGCAGGCACGTGATAATTTAGCGTTCCACTTGTAATCTAGACCAAAATAAATAAAACTAAGTAACTAAGGGCTAGATTACAAGAGGAGCGCTAATTATTGCTCCTGCTCACTCACTAACTTTGGTCGACTTTGGCTTTTTGAGGGAGTCAGATACAGCGCGCATTACAAGTTGAAATTAATACACAAAATCAAACCGGTTCAAAAGCTCAAGTTACAATTTTATAATTGTGTTAACGTATTCTCCCATAGATTTCAATCGAGCGTGAAAAATGGAAAAAACCCTAACTCGTGTGCAAACCAGATTGCATTTTCTCAAGTGTGGTAACCCGACATAAAATATAAATTTTTTGCATTTCAATGTTCTTCACATAGCAGAATAGTTTCTATTAATTCATAAAAAGGGTAGTAGGGAAGATTCTGCTAACTATAGGCCAGTCAGTTTGACCTCAATTGCAGGGAAATTAATGGAAACTCTTTTAAAGGAAAGACTTGTATCTTTCCTTCAGATAAACAACTTAGAAGACAAAGGACAGCATGGTTTCACTGCTGAAAGATCATGTCAGACTAATCTAATTGATTTATTTGACCATGTAACTAAAATAATAGACCAGGGAGGAGCATATCTAGACTTTAGCAAAGCATTTGATACCGTCCCACACAACAAACGTATTAACAAAATGTATTGCCTTGGAATAGATGCTAAGATTGTTAAGTGGGTAGAATGCTGGCTTAACGATAGATGACAGAGGGTTTCAATTAATGGAGTACATTTAAATGAGGCATCAGTTATTAGTTGTGTTCTGAGGTAGAAATGCAAGGGTTAATTTATTAGTGCTGTAATTAGCTCAACCTCAAATTTTAGAGTTTTGGGCAATAAATATACATAGTTATGTACTTGAAATGCAAGAAGAATTGCAAGAAAGAGACAGATTGCCCAACTCTATCATTATATATAAAGAAACAAAATGACATTCAAATTGGCACATATATACTAGAAAAATTACCAGAGTCCAGCTGGACTTCTGCACACACACAAGCATTCACTGTTAAAAGTAGCTTAAACACAGTACTGTAGATTTCAGCGTTCTAAATAGTAATATAACAGAAAATAATGTTTGATACAATGTAATATAAAAAAGAAGGGAAAATTAGTAAGCTCAACCATACAAAATATTAAATATATTGTAATCTTTTTGCCAATCTATATATCAGGAGGTACAGCCTGGTAAGTAAATATACACAACAATTAAGTAGAAAAGTGGCTATACCGGTATAAGGTATGTCCAAAAAGATATGGGGGCTATCTATCAAGCTCTGAACAGAGCTTGAAGGCCCGTGTTTCTGGTGAGTTTTCAGACTCGCCAGAAACACAAGTTATGGAGCAGCGGTCTAAAGACTGCTGCTCCATAACCCTGTCTGCCTGCTCTGATGAGGTGGACAGGAATTGCTGGAAATCAACCAGATCGAGTACGATTGGGTTGATTGACACTCCCTGCTGGCGGCCGATTAGCCGTGAGCCTGCAGGGGGCAGCGTTGCACCAGCAGCTCACAAGAGCTGCTGGTGCAATGCTGAATACGTAGAGCGTATTGCTCTCCGCATTCAGCGATGTCTGTCGGACCTGATCCGCAGTGTCGGATCAGGTCCAACAGACATATGATTTTAGGCCCCCAGGTCTTTTTGGACATACCTTATACTGGTATAGCCACTTTTCTACTTAATTATTGTGTATATTTGATACAATATACTCCAATGGTATTGGTGAGTACCCCTCTTATAAGGTTATGCCATGGAGTACTGTATCAAGTGAATGCATAGGCGGATTCTGAGATTTGCATTTGGTGAGAACAATGAAACTATCATTTGCTATTATAGATATCGATATACCTAATCCAATATCATAAATAGGATAATCACTAAACAGTGGTAATGTGAGTGAACCTGCAATGAAAAGTACTCAATTTAAAATATTGATATATATGTATCGGTTCCAAATAAAAAATGTTTTTATCTCAATTGAACTGCAGCTCTCATTCACATACTTGCAATAGCAATAGCAAAGCTAAATAAGATACATATCTTGTGTTTGTAAATAGTGTGATAAAACATAGATTGTGATGTTTAAGTATCTTAGAATGTACAGTATTACCAAGGCTGGAAATAGCCTACCACAATTGTTGTATATTCCATTACAATGATATCTAATATAGCTAAGTGGTTTAATACGTCTTCAATATGGTGAATGTTTCTTGTGCTATAAAGACAGCCAACAATTTATAATAGCTATCAGTGCCGACGAATCCCACTGCTAAATTATATCAAACACACACACATTTAGCTGAAAAAAGTCCCTTCTATATCAGGGACTTGAATTACATTTAACTAACTGCAGATGCATTCAAATTGAATATTGGATTGAGGTACTGAGCAAGCGATTTTAAAAGAGAGGAGGTACTATTACCTCGTGAGAGTGCCCCTGATGCGCGTTTCAAATAACACTTCCTCGGAGGGGTACGCGCCGGCCAGACAAGGAGGTTTATATCGCATCAATGTGCCCACCTTTATTACATGATAGGATCAGTCTTATTGAATCATTCATCAATAATTGGTTATATGATCTGTCTTGTGTAAGTATTTGACCAATAGGAAATGAGTTGGTGACATCATCACTTTTTCTCTTTCTTGCAATTCTTCCTGCATTTCAAGTACATAACTATGTATATTTATTGCCCACAACTTTACATTTTAGGTTGAGCTAATTTAAGCACTAGTAAATTAACCCTTGAATTTTGATTACAAACACAGTATCCCTCGCATTTCTACCTCCTTACCCAAGTATTAACCGCTAAGACTTCCTAGCATTTCTTTAGAGGGATTTATAACTATAATCATGAACTTACAACAAGATTTACTATTAAGACAACAAAAAAGGATAAAAGAATTTAATCAAATGTTCGACAAAACTAATAATGAAAATATCCAAATTACAGAGGATGAACTTAACAACACACTCTTTAAATTACATCAAACGTTGTATAAACAGACAAAACGTTGGTGGAATTGGCACTTCTTTGAGAAATATATAGAAAAAGGTATCGTACCTAGAGTCTTTAGAATAAAAGTATTTCCAGCTTTCACTCTAAATAACGAACAATAAGTCAAACAGTGGGAAACCACATTAACCGAATGTTCTTCTAAACTAATACAAATACTTATTCAACATGTTACTTTAGAATTATATAAACTTGATGCAGAGAAGAACAAAATGAGCCATTAAAGAAATTTGAAAACAAATTTGAATTTGTAGATAAATTTCAGACATATCAAAAAGAACTAGACAAACTTGATAGTGAACTAATTCAAACCAAATAACAAACACCTAGATTACGAGTTTTGCGTTAGAGGCTGTGCGGTGCTAACGAGCAGTTTTGTCTCACCGCTCACTTACCTGCAGCGCTGGTATTACGAGTTTTCAGAAACCTGTCGTTAAAAGACAAGAAGTGAGCGTTGAGCAAAATTTTGCTCATTACTGCACTCCAATACCAGCGCTGCTTAAGTCAGCGGTGAGCTGGTGTAACATGCTCATGCACGTGCGCGATTTCCCCAAAGGAATCAACGGGTAGAGCCGGCTGAAAAAAAGTCTAACACCTGCAAAAAAGCAGCGTAAAGCTCCCTAACGCAGCCCCATTGATTCCTATGGGGAAATAAAAGTTATGTCTACACCTAACACCCTAACATGAACCCCGAGTCTAAACACACCTAATCTTACACTTATTAACCCCTAATCTGCCGCCCCCAACATCCCGACACCTACATAATATTATTAACGCAAGAAAAAAATAAAATTAACCCCTAATCTGCTGCTCCGGACACCGCCGCTACCTACATTATATTTATTAATTATTAATTATATTTATTAACCCCTAATCTGTCGCCCCCAATGTCGCTGCCACCTACCTACACTTATTAACCCCTAATCTGCCGCCCCCAACGTCGCTGCCACTATATTAAATTTATTAACCCCTAAACAACCGCACTCCCGCCTCGCAAACATTAGTTAAATATTATTAACCCCTAATCTGCCGGCCCTAACATCGCCGCCACCTACCTACATTTATTAACCCCTAATCTGCCGCCCCCAACATCGCTGCCACTATATTAAATGTATTAACCCCTAAACCTAAGTCTAACCCTAAACCTAACACCCCCTAACTTAAATATACGTTAAATAAATCTAAATAAATATTCCTATCATTAACTAAATTATTCATATTTAAAACTAAATACTTACCTGTAAAATAAACCCTAACGGCTAAATTTAGAGTTCTGCGGCCAAAGGGGTGCGTTAGCTACGCATGCTTTTTTTCCCCCGCACCTTTTAAATACCGCTGGTATTTAGAGTTCACAGAAGGGCTGCGTTAGGCTCCAAAAAGGGAGCGTAGAGCATATTTAACGCCACTGCAACTCTCGATACCAGCGGTGCTTATGGACGCGGCCAGCTCGTGCATGATTCCCCCATAGAAAACAATGGGGCTGTTTGAGCTGAAAAAAAAAACCTAACACCTGCAAAAAAGCAGCGTTCAGCTCCTAACGCATCCCCATTGTTTCCTATGCGGAAACACTTCCTAAGTCTGCACCTAACACCCTAACATGTACCCCGAGTCTAAACACCCCTAACCTTACACTTATTAACCCCTAATCTGCCGCCCCCGCTATCGCTGACCCCTGCATATTATTATTAACCCCTAATCTGCCGCTCCGTACACCGCCGCAACCTACATTATCCCTATGTACCCCTAATCTGCTGTCCCTAACACCGCCGGCCCCTATATTATATTTATTAACCCCTAATCTGCCCCCCACAACGTCACCGCCAGCTACCTATAATTATTAACCCCTAATCTGCCGACCGGATTTCACCGCTACTATAATAAATGTATTAACCCCTAAAGCTAAGTCTAACCCTAACCCTAACACCCCCCTAAATCAAATATAATTTAAATCTAACGAAATAAATTAACTCTTATTAAATAACTTATTCCTATTTAAAGCTAAATACTTACCTGTAAAATAAACCCTAATATAGCTACAATATAAAATATAGCTGCAAGCAGCAATAGAGGTGGCCATGCGCATTGACTTTGCAATGGCATACAAGCAGCTAAGTCACAATATAAAGCTTTATAGAAATTTTTTAAATTCTAACATTAGCATTTGGAAAAAAAACACATTTTCGAAAATTTTGCATTTTTCAAGATGGCTGCCCTGCCATATGACCAATACATTCATCACGATCAGAGGTAACTCTAGGTCATAATATATTGTGTTACAGCAAATTTCACAGCTTTAACATAAGCGGTTGCAAAGATAACACATTTTCGATTTTTTTGCGTAAACCAATATGGC
Source organism: Bombina bombina (assembly GCF_027579735.1). Classification (NCBI taxonomy): domain Eukaryota; kingdom Metazoa; phylum Chordata; class Amphibia; order Anura; family Bombinatoridae; genus Bombina; species Bombina bombina. The sequence continues at coordinate 324,586,543 of NC_069503.1, forward strand.
TGCCACAGCTTGTGACCAATTCCTTTAACATGAACAACTGTGATTCTAGGTCACAATATAAGGTTACTTAGCTAGTTTCACAGTTCTAACATAAGCGGTTGCAGAGAAAATAGATTTTTGACATTTTTGCGCAAAACAAAATGGCTGCCTAATCATATGATATACAGCCTCCATATTATGCACAATTGTTCTTACCATAGATGTCAATAAACATGGCAAAAATAAAGCATTTTTGTAAAACGGTTTTTGTTTTATTATTAATTTAAAAATATCGTTAAGCATTTTTGAACAATTCAAAATGGCTGCCAAACCACATGACCTATAAACTTCTCTTGAACAAATCTGAATGTTAGTCATAAGATAACTCTATAAACAAAATTTCTCCAACATTGTGTGTCCGGTCCACGGCGTCATCCTTACTTGTGGGATATTCTCTTCCCCAACAGGAAATGGCAAAGAGTCCCAGCAAAGCTGGTCACATGATCCCTCCTAGGCTCCGCCCACCCCAGTCATTCTCTTTGCCGTTGCACAGGCAACATCTCCACGGAGATGGTTAAGAGTTTTTTGGTGTTTAAATGTAGTTTTTATTCTTCTATCAAGTGTTTGTTATGTACTATTTACTCTGAAACAGAAAAGGATGAAGATTTCTGTTTGTAAGAGGAAGATGATTTTAGCAGACAGTAACTAAAATCGGTTGCTGTTTCCACACAGGACTGTTGAGATGAAGTAACTTCAGTTGGGGGAAACAGTTAGCAGACCTTTCTGCTTAAGGTATGACTAGCCATATTTCTAACAAGACCATGTAATGCTGGAAGGCTGTCATTTCCCCTCATGGGGACCGGTAAGCCATTTTCTTAGTCAAATATAAAAGAATAAATGGCTTAAAAAAGGGCTTAAAAACCGGTAGACATTTTTATGGGCTAAAACGATTGCTTTATTGGGGCATATTATGCAGATTGTAGCTAATAATTGGCATTATAATCTTGGGGAACGTTTAAAAAACGGCAGGCACTGTGTTGGACACCTTTTTTAGTCTGGGGGCCTTTCTAGTTATAGACTCAGCCTCATTTTCGCGCCATTACTGCGCAGTTGTTTTTGGAGAGCAAGGCATGCAGATGCATGTGTGAGGATCTAAGAATCACTAAAAAAGCTTCTAGAAGGCGTCATTTGGTATCGTATTCCCCTCTGGGCTTGGTTGGGTCTCAGCAAAGCATATAGCTGGGACTGTATAGGGGTTAAATTTGAAAACGGCTCCGGTTCCGTTAATTTAAGGGTTAAAGCTCTGAAATTTGGTGTGCAATACTTTTAATGCTTTAAGACACTGTGGTGAAATTTTGGTGAATTTTGAACAATTCCTTCATACTTCTTCACATATTCAGTAATAAAGTGTTTTCAGTTTGAAATTTAAAGTGACAGTAACGGTTTTATTTTAAAACGTTTTTTTTGCTTTGTTGACAAGTTTAAGCCTGTTTAACATGTCTGTACCATCAGATAAGCTATGTTCTATATGTATGAAAGCCAATGTGTCTCCCCATTTAAATTTATGTGATAATTGTGCCATAGTGTCCAAACAAAGTAAGGACAGTAATGCCACAGATAATGATATTGCCCAAGATGATTCCTCAAATGAGGGGAGTAAACATGATTCTACATCATCCCCTACTGTGTCTACACCAGTTATGCCCACACAGGAGGCCCCTAGTACATCTAGTGCGCCAATACTTATTACCATGCAACAATTAACGGCTGTAATGGATAACTCCATAGCAAATCTTTTATCCAAAATGCCTACTTATCAGAGAAAGCGCGATTGCTCTGTTTTAAACACTGAAGAGCAAGAGGACGCTGATGATAACTGTTCTGACATACCCTCACACCAATCTCAAGGGGCCATGAGGGAGGTTTTGTCTGATGGAGAAATCTCAGATTCAGGAAAAATTTCTCATCAAGCTGAACCTGATGTTGTGACATTTAAATTTAAATTAGAACATCTCCGCGCACTGCTTAAGGAGGTGTTATCTACTCTGGATGATTGTGACAATTTGGTCATTCCAGAGAAATTATGTAAGATGGACAAGTTCCTAGAGGTTCCGGTGCCCCCCCGACGCTTTTCCTATACCCAAGCGGGGTGGCGGACATAGTAAATAAAGAGTGGGAAAGGCCCGGCATACCTTTTGTTCCCCCCCCTATATTTAAGAAATTATTTCCTATAGTCGACCCCAGAAAGGACTTATGGCAGACAGTCCCCAAGGTCGAGGGGGGCGGTTTCTACTCTAAACAAACGCACTACTATTCCTATTGAAGATAGTTGTGCTTTCAAAGATCCTATGGATAAGAAATTAGAGGGTTTGCTTAAAAAGATTTTTGTACAGCAAGGTTACCTTCTACAACCAATTTCATGCATTGTTCCTGTCACTACGGCAGCGTGTTTCTGGAGGAACTAGAAAAGTCGCTCAGTAAAGAATCTTCGTATGAGGAGGTTATGGACAGAGTTCAAGCACTTAAATTGGCTAACTCTTTTGTTTTAGATGCCGCTTTGCAATTAGCTAGATTAGCGGCGAAAAATTCAGGGTTTGCTATCGTGGCGCGCAGAGCACTTTGGCTAAAGTCTTGGTCAGCGGATGTGTCTTCCAAGACAAAATTGCTTAACATTCCTTTCAAAGGTAAAACATTATTTGGACCTGATTTGAAAGAGATTATTTCAGACATCACTGGGGGAAAGGGCCATGCCCTCCCACAGGATAGGTCTTTTAAGGCTAAAAATAAGCCTAATTTTTGTCCCTTTCGCAGAAACGGACCAGCCTCTAATTCTGTATCCTCTAAGCAAGAGGGTAATGCTTCACAACCCAAACCAGCCTGGAAACCAATGCAAGGCTGGAACAAGGGTAAGCAGGCCAAGAAGCTTACCACTGCTACCAAAACAGCATGAAGGGATAGCCCCCGATCCGGGACCGGATCTAGTGGGGGGCAGACTTTCTCTCTTTGCTCAGGCTTGGGCAAGAGATGTTCAGGATCCTTGGGCGCTAGAAATAGTTTCTCAAGGTTATCTCCTGGAATTCAAGGAACTACCCCCAAGGGGAAGGTTCCACAGGTCTCAATTATCTTCAAACCAAATAAAGAGACAGGCATTCTTACATTGTGTAGAAGACCTGTTAAAGATGGGAGTGATACATCCAGTTCCAATAAGAGAACAAGGAATGGGATTTTATTCCAATCTGTTCATAGTTCCCAAAAAAGAGGGAACATTCAGACCAATTTTGGATCTAAAGATCCTAAACAAATTTCTCAGGGTACCATCGTTCAAAATGGAAACTATTCGAACGATCCTGCCTACTATCCAGGAAAATCAATTTATGACTACCGTGGATTTAAAGGATGCATACCTACATATTCCTATCCACAAGGAACATCATCAGTTCCTAAGGTTCGCTTTTCTGGACAAGCATTACCAGTTTGTGGCACTTCCATTCGGATTAGCCACTGCTCCAAGGATTTTCCACAAAGGTACTAGGGTCCCTTCTAGCGGTTCTAAGACCAAGGGGCATTGCAGTAGTACCTTACTTGGCGACATCCTGATTCAAGCGTCGTCCCTGTCAAAAGCAAAGGCTCATACGGACATCGTCCTAGCCTTTCTCAGATCTCACGGATGGAAGGTGAACAAAGAAAAAAGTTCTCTGTCCCCGTCAACAAGAGTTCCCTTCTTGGGAACAATAATAGATTCCTTAGAAATGAGGATTTTTCTGACAGAGGTCAGAAAATCAAAACTTCTAAGCTCTTGTCAAGTACTTCATTCTGTTCCTCGTCCTTCCATAGCGCAGTGCATGGAAGTAATAGGATTGATGGTTGCAACAATGGACATAGTTCCTTTTGCACGAATTCATCTAAGACCATTACAACTGTGCATGCTCAGACAGTGGAATGGGGATTATACAGACTTGTCTCCGACGATTCAAGTAGATCAAAAGACCAGAGATTCACTCCGTTGGTGGCTGATCCTGGACAATCTGTCACAGGGAATGAGCTTCCGCAGACCAGAGTGGGTCATTGTCACGACCGACGCCAGCCTAGTGGGCTGGGGCGCGGTCTGGGAATCCCTGAAAGCTCAGGGTCTATGGTCTCAGGAAGAGTCTCGTCTCCCGATAAACATTCTGGAACTGAGAGCGATATTCAATGCTCTCAGAGCTTGGCCTCAACTATCAAAGGCCAAATTCATAAGGTTTCAGTCAGACAACATGACGACCGTTGCATATATCAATCATCAGGGGGGGAACAAGGAGTTCCCTGGCAATGAAAGAAGTGACCAAGATAATTCAATGGGCGGAGGATCACTCCTGCCACTTGTCTGCGATCCACATCCCAGGAGTGGAAAATTGGGAAGCGGATTTTCTGAGTCGTCAGACATTCCATCCGGGGGAGTGGGAACTCCATCCGGAAATCTTTGCCCAAATAACTCAATTATGGGGCATTCCAGACATGGATCTGATGGCGTCTCGTCAGAACTTCAAGGTTCCTTGCTACGGGTCCAGATCCAGGGATCCCAAGGCGACTCTAGTAGATGCACTAGTAGCACCTTGGACCTTCAACCTAGCTTATGTATTCCCACCGTTTCCTCTCATCCCCAGGCTGGTAGCCAGGATCAATCAGGAGAGGGCTCCTGCGTGGCCACGCAGGACTTGGTATGCAGACCTGGTGAATATGTCATCGGCTCCACCATGGAAGCTACCTTTGAGACAGGACCTTCTTGTTCAGGGTCCATTCGAACATCCGAATCTGGTTTTCCCTCCAACTGACGGCTTGGAGATTGAACGCTTGATTTTATCAAAGCGTGGGTTTTCAGATTCTGTAATAGAGACTCTGATTCAGGCTAGAAAGCCTGTAACTAGAAAAATTTACCATAAAATATGGAAAAAATATATCTGTTGGTGTGAATCTAAAGGATTCCCATGGAACAAGATAAGAATTCCTAAGATTCTATCCTTTCTACAAGAAGGTTTGGAGAAAGGATTATCTGCAAGTTCTCTAAAGGGACAGATCTCTGCTTTATCTGTTTTACTTCACAAAAGACTGGCAACCGTGCATTTGTTCAGGCTCTGGTTAGGATCAAGCCTGTTTACAGACCTTTGACTCCTCCCTGGAGTCTAAATCTAGTTCTTTCAGTTCTTCAAGGGGTTCCGTTTGAACCCTTACATTCCGTAGATATTAAGTTACTATCTTGGAAAGTTTTGTTTTTGGTTGCAATTTCTTCTGCTAGAAGAGTTTCAGAGTTATCTGCTCTGCAGTGTTCTCCGCCCTATCTGGTGTTCCATGCAGATAAGGTGGTTTTGCGTAGTAAGCCTGGTTTTCTTCCGAAAGTTGTTTCCAACAAAAATATTAACCAGGAGATAGTTGTACCTTCTTTGTGTCCGAATCCAGTTTCAAAGAAGGAACGTTTGTTACACAATTTGGACGTAGTCCGTGCTCTAAAATTCTATTTAGAGGCTACTAAAGATTTCAGACAAACATCTTCCTTGTTTGTTGTTTATTCTGGTAAAAGGAGAGGTCAAAAAGCGACTTCTACCTCTCTTTCCTTTTGGCTTAAAAGCATTATCCGATTGGCTTATGAGACTGCCGGACGGCAGCCTCCTGACAGAATCACAGCTCACTCCACTAGGGCTGTGGCTTCCACATGGGCCTTCAAGAACGAGGCTTCTGTTGACCAGATATGTAAGGCAGCGACTTGGTCTTCACTGCAAACTTTTGCCAAATTTTACAAATTTGATACTTTTGCTTCTTCGGAGGCTATTTTTGGGAGAAAGGTTTTGCAAGCCGTGGTGCCTTCCATTTAGGTGACCTGATTTGCTCCCTCCCTTCATCCGTGTCCTAAAGCTTTGGTATTGGTTCCCACAAGTAAGGATGACGCCGTGGACCGGACACACCAATGTTGGAGAAAACAGAATTTATGCTTACCTGATAAATTACTTTCTCCAACGGTGTGGTCCGGTCCACGGCCCGCCCTGGTTTTTTAATCAGGTCTGATGAATTATTTTCTCTAACTACAGTCACCACGGTATCATATGGTTTCTCCTATATATATTTCCTCCTGTCCATCGGTCGAATGACTGGGGTGGGCGGAGCCTAGGAGGGATCATGTGACCAGCTTTGCTGGGACTCTTTGCCATTTCCTGCTGGGGAAGAGAATATCCCACAAGTAAGGATGTCGCTGTGGACCGGACACACCGTTGGAGAAAGTAATTTATCAGGTAAGCATAAATTCTGTTTTCAAGTCTGTGCCATAAGCGGTTTCGGAGAAGAAGATTTTTGTATTTTTTAAAAAACGCGCATACGAAACAAAATGGCCGTCAAGCTATGCATTGTAGGGCTTTCAAATTGCACATAGTAATGCTCACTATAGACCTCTATAATTTGCAAAAGTTTTATGAATATTTGCAAATGTTTTATTTCACGAAGGCGACTGCGCAGTGCGAATTTTTACTGCAATATTGCCTTTAGGGGTTATGACTATGTGTACTCATGTGTCTGCTACACTGTAATATAGTTAAATAGTGTAAATACAATGCATAAAGTGCAAATTTACGCAATTAAACAGCGATAAAAATGCGAATGGCTCATAGCAGCTATGTTGGTTATGGAAAATTCGCAGTTTGAACAAAATTGGTAGAGGACCTTGGAAGGAGCACATGTGCAAAATTGCGCTTCATTGCACTTAGCGGTTGCAGAGAAGAAGATGTTTAAAGATTTTCGCACATTTCAAAATGGCAGCTAGGTCATGTGACTAAATCACTTCTCTTGAATAAACTTTATTCTAGGTCAATACAGCAGTACACACAGCAAGTTCCACAGCTGTAACATAAACGGTTCTGGAGAAGAAGATTTTCAAGCGGTTGTCGAAATTTGTCGCAAAAAGCAATATGGCTGCTAGATCACATGACCTATGAGATTTATGTTGCATAGGATTATGCACAGCATAGATCTTTAGCATTGTGTTAAGTTTCATGAGTTTTTGAGTTATGCTGTTGTTTTTATAAGCACTTGAAAAAAGTGGCGGAATAATAATAATAATAATAATAATAAAAAAAAAAAAAAAAAAATAATAATAATAATAATCTTGACAATAACAATAGGTTGTCCTGCAACTTCGTTGCATGGCCACCTAATTATAATTATACTAGTACTAAAGCCCGTGTACACGGGCCATTTTTTTCAGAACAGCGGTCCCACCCCTTGCTCTCTCCCCCCTTTCTTTTGCTCTCTCTTCCCCCCTCTCTTTTGCTTTCTTTCCCCCCTCTCTTTTGCTTTCTCTCCCCCCCTCTCCTTTGTTCTCTCTCTCCCCTCTTTTGCTCTCTCTCTCCCCTCTTTGGCTCTCTCCATCCTTTCTTTTGCTCTCTCTCCCCCCTCTTTGGCTCTCCCCCCCCTTTGGCTCTCCCCCCCTCTTTGGCTCCCCCCCCCTCTTTGGCTCTCCCCCCCCTCTTTTGGCTCTCTCCCCCTCTTTTGCTCTCTCTCACCTTTGGCTCTCTCTCTCCCCTCTTTGGCTCCCCCCCCCTTTGGCTCTCTCTCCCCCCTCTTTGGCTCTCTCTCCCCCCTCTTTGGCTCTCTCTCCCCCCTCTTTGGCTCTCTCTCCTCTTTGGCTCTCTCTCCTCTTTGGCTCTCTCTCTCCCCCCTCTTTGGCTCTCCCCTCCCCTTTGGCTCCCCCCTCCCCCTTTGGCTCCCCCCCTCTTCGGCTCTCCCCCCCCCTTTCGCTCTCCCCTCCCCTCTTTGGCTCTCTCCCCCCCTCTTTTGTTCTCTCCCCCCCTCTTTGGCGCTCTCCCCCCCCTCTTTGGCTCTCTCCCCCCCCCTCTTTGGCTCCCCCCCCCCCTCTTTGGCTCTGCCCCCCCTCCTTGGCTCTCTCTCCCCCCCTCTTTGTCTCTCTCCCCTCTTTTGCTCTCCTCTTTGGCTCTCTTTCCTCTTTGGCTCTCTCTCTCCCCCCTCTTTGGCTCTCCCCCCTTTAGCTCTCTCCCCCCCCCTTTTGGCTCTCTCCCCCCCACCTCTTTGGCTCTCTCTCTCCCCCCTCTTTGGCTCTCCCCCCCTTCTCTTGGGCTCTCCCTCCCTTCTCTTTGGCTCTCTCTTCCCCCCCCTCTCTTTGGCTCTCTCTCCCCCCCTTCTCTTTGGCTCTCTGCCCCCCCCTTCTCTTTGGCTCTCTGCCCCCCCCCCCCCTTCTCTTTGGCTCTCCTGCCTCCCCCCTTCTCTTTGGCTCTCTGCCCCCCCCTTCTCTTTGGCTCTCTGCCCCCCCCTTCTCTTTGGCTCTCTGCCCCCCCCTTCTCTTTGGCTCTCTGCCCCCCCCCTTCTCTTTGGCTCTCTGCCCCCCCCTTCTCTTTGGCTCTCTGCCCTCCCTTCTCTTTGGCTCTCTGCCCCCCCTTCTCTTTCACTCTCTGCCCCCCCCTTCTCTTTGGCTCTCTGCCCCCCCTTCTCTTTGGCTCTCTGCCCCCCTTCTCTTTGGCTCTCTGCCCCCCCGCCTTCTCTTTGGCTCTCTGCCCCCCCCGCCTTCTCTTTGGCTCTCTGCCCCCCCTTCTCTTTGGCTCTCTGCCCCCCCCTTCTCTTTGGCTCTCTGCCCCCCCCCTTCTCTTTGGCTCTCTGCCCCCCCTTCTCTTTGGCTCTCTGCCCCCCCCTTCTCTTTGGCTCTCTGCCCCCCCCCTTCTCTTTGGCTCTCTGCCCCCCCTTTCTCTTTGGCTCTCTGCCCCCCCTTCTCTTTGGCTCTCTGCCCCCCCTTCTCTTTGGCTCTCTGCCCCCCCTTCTCTTTGGCTCTCTGCCCCCCCCCTTCTCTTTGGCTCTCTGCCCCCCCCTTCTCTTTGGCTCTCTGCCCCCCCCCTTCTCTTTGGCTCTATGCCCCCCCCTTCTCTTTGGCTCTCTGCCCCCCCTTCTCTTTGGCTCTCTGCCCCCCCCCCCTTCTCTTTGGCTCTCTGCCCCCCCCTTCTCTTTGGCTCTCTGCCCCCCCCCTTCTCTTTGGCTCTCTGTCCCCCCCTTCTCTTTGGCTCTCTGCCCCCCCCTTCTCTTTGGCTCTCTGCCCCCCCCTTCTCTTTGGATCTCTGCCCCCCCCCCTTCTCTTTGGCTCTCTGGCTCTGTCTTCGCGGGACCCCGCCCGGCCACGCCCCATCGCGGCAACACCCGCCCGGCCACGCCCCTCGCGACGCCCGGCCACGCCCATTGCGACGCCTGGCCATGCCCCTCGCGACGCCTCCCGTCGGCCACAAACAGCCTGTGAGGTCTGGGGAGCGCGTTGCCGCTTCTCACGCAGCAGACCTCACAGCTGTTGAGTAGCTCACGCTCCCTAATCTCACAGCTGCTTGTATGCTGTGTACCTCGCGCTCCCAATCTGTCAGCTGTCAGCTATGCCGAGGTGCGCGAGAATAGAATCTAAGGCCAAGTGTTTGTCTGTACTGCGCATGACGGCTTCAGACAAACACTTGTCTTTTATAATATAGGATTGTAGCTATTTTAGGATTAATATTTATTTTACAGGCAACTTTGTAATTATATTAACCAGGTACAATAGCTATTAAATAGTTAATAACTATTTAATAGTTACCTAGTTAAAATAATTACAAAATTACCTGTAAAATAAATCCTAACCTAAGTTACAATTAAACCTAACACTACACTATCAATAAATTAATTAAATACAATACCTACAATTATATACAATTAAACCTAACACTCACACTATCAATAAATTAATTAAATACAATACCTACAAATAAATACAATGAAATAAACTAACTAAAGTACCAAAAAATAAAAAAGAACTAAGTTACAAAAATAAAAAAATATTTACAAACATTAGAAAAATATTACAAAAATTTTAAACTAATTACACCTACTCTAAGCCCTGTAATAAAATGACCAAAGCCCCCCCCAAAATAAAAAAATGCCCTACCCTATTCTAAATTAAAAAAGTTCAAAGCTCTTTTACCTTACCAGCCCTGAAAAGGGCCCTTTTGCGGGGCATGCCCCAAAGAATTCAGCTCTTTTGCCCTGTAAAAAAAACACATACAATACCCCCCCCAACATTACAACCCACCACCCACATACCCCTAATCTAACCCAAACCCCCCTTAAATAAACCTAACACTAAGCCCCTGAAGATCTTCCTACCTTATCTTCACCTCGCCGGGTATCACAACCGATCCGTCCTGGCTCCGATGTCTTGATCCAAGCCCAAGCGGGGGGGCTGAAGATGTCCATGATCCGGATGAAGTCTTCATCCAAGCGGGAGCTGAAGAGGTCCATGATCCGGCTGAAGTCTTCTATCAACGGCATCTTCAATCTTCTTTCTTCCGGATCCATGTTCATCCCGCTGACGTGGAACATCCATCTTCACCGACGACTTCCCGACGAATGACTGTTCCTTTAAGGGACGTCATCCAAGATGGCGTCCCTCGAATTCCGATTGGCTGATAGGATTCTATCAGCCAATCGGAATTAAGGTAGGAAAATTCTGATTGGCTGATGGAATCAGCCAATCAGAATCAAGTTCAATTCCGATTGGCTGATCCGATCAGCCAATCAGATTGAGCTTGCATTCTATTGGCTGATCGGAACAGCCAATAGAATGCGAGCTCAATCTGATTGGCTGATCGGATCAGCCAATCGGATTGAACTTGATTCTGATTGGCTGATTCCATCAGCCAATCAGAATTTTCCTACCTTAATTCCGATTGGCTGATAGAATCCTATCAGCCAATAGGATTTTTTCTACCTTAATTCCAATTGGCTGATAGAATTCTCAGAATCTAAGGGACGCCATCTTGGATGACATCACTTAGAGGTACCTTCATTCTGTTTTAGTCGTCAGATGAATGGGATGTCTTGAAGATGGACGCGCTGGATGGATGAAGATAGAAGATGCCGTCTGGATGAAGACTTCTGCCCGCCTGGAGGACCACTTCTGCCCGGCTTGTATGAAGACTTCTGCCCGTCTGGAGGACCACTTCGCCTGGCTTGGATGAAGACGTTTCCCGGTAAGTCGATTTTCAGGGGGTTAGTGTTAGGTTTTTTTTAAGGGTATATTGGGTGGGTTTTATTTTTTAGATTAGGGTTTGGGTGGCAAAAGAGCTAACTGCCCTTTTAAGGGCAATGTCAATCCAAATGCCCTTTTCAAGGCAATGGGGAGCTTAGGTTTTTTTAGCTAGTATCTTATTTGGGGGATTAATTGTGTGGGTGGTGGGTTTTACTGTTGGGGGGGGTTGTTTGTATTTTTTTTTTACAGGTAAAAGAGCTGATTACTTTGGGGAAATGCCCTGCAAAAGGGCCTTTTAAGGGCTATTGGTAGTTTAGTTTAGGCCTAGGGTTTTTTTATTTGGGGGGGGGGGCTTTTTTATTTTAATTGGACTATTAGATTAGGTGTAATTAGTTTACATTTCTGTAATTTGTTTATTATTTTCTGTAATTTAGTGGGGGGGGGGGTTTGTACTTTAGCTAATTTAATTTAATTTAGGTAATTGTATTTAATTTAGTTAATTTATTTAATTATAGTGTAGTGTTAGGTGTTAGTGTAACTTAGGTTAGGTTTTATTTTACAGGTAAATTTGTATTTATTTTAGCTAGGTAGCTATTAAGTAGTTAATAACTATTTAATAACTATTCTACCTAGTTAAAATAAATACAAACTTGTCTGTAAAATAAAAATAAACCCTAAGATAGCTACAATGTAACTATTAGTTATATTGTAGCTAGCTTAGGGTTTATTTTATAGGTAAGTATTTAGTTTTAAATAGGAATAATTTAGTTAATGATAGGAATATTTATTTAGATTTATTTAAATTATATTTAAGTTAGGGGGTGTTAGGTTTAGGGTTAGACTTAGGTTTAGGGGTTAATAACTTTAATATAGTGGCGGCGACGTTGGGGGGTGGCAGATTAGGGGTTAATAAATGTAGGTAGGTGGCTGCAATGTTAGGGACGGCAGATTAGGGGTTAATAAAATTTAACTAATGTTTGCAAGGTGGGAGTGTGCCGGTTTAGGGGTTAATATGTTTATTATAGTGGCGGCGACATTGGGGGGCGGCAGATTAGGGGTTAATAAGTGTAATTAGGTCGCGACGACATTGAGGGCGGCAGATTAGGGGTTAATAAATATAATGTAGGTGTCAGCGATGTTGGAATCATCAGATTAGGGGTTCATACATATATAGTAGGTTGCTAGGAGTGGCAGATTAGTGGTTAAAATTTTTATTTTAGTATTTGCGATGTGGGAGGACCTCAGTTTAGGGGTTAATAGGTAGTTTATGGGTGTTAGTGTACTTTTTAGCACTATAGTTATGAGTTTTATGCTACGGCGTTGTACCATAAAACTCTTAACTACTGACTTTTAAATGCGTTAGGAATCTTGACAGGGTAGGGTGTACCGCTCACTTTTTGGCCTCCCAGGACAGACTCATAATATCAGTGCTATGGAAGTCCTATAGAAAAAAGACTTTACGAAGTTTACGTAAGTCCTTTTGCGGTAAGGCCAAAGAAGTGTGTAAGGTACACCTAAACCTTCAAGACTCGTAATAGCAGCGGGAGTAAAAAAGCAGCGTTAGGAACTCTTAATGCTGCTTTTTTTACCTTAACGCACAACTCGTAATCTAGCTTGAAAAATTGCAAAGAGATATAGATGATTTCCAATATCAGAGAGTGGACATATAAATGGGCATACTCCTCTATAGAATAAGATAAAACAGACATCTTATAAGAGAGGATAATAGTGTTACCGATACAGAGACTGAAATATCTGATACTGAAAGTAATAATGTAAGTGTCAATTACATATCTTCAAGAAATATAAAAAAACCACCACTAGTGGCAATATAAATCTATATCAAATCCTTCTAATAGTGGGCTGTCTTTTTTAGCTGTAAGTCAAAGACAACAGCAGGCGACCAATACTATACTGGCACCAAAGACAGTGACAATGAGGGGGAACAAGAGGAAGAACACAGGGCCCCAGAGACAGTTCGAGAGGAAAAGAGAAATGTGTCCCTTCACAAAAATCCAGACAAACTCTTAAAAATAATAAATTTAACTGATCATGTATTAACAACAGAGCATGAAACAGTACTCTCTAAAGGACTAACATTTTGTCCGACTAATGAATGAAATAAATTTGAAATAACTAAAGACTTACAATTATTCTCACAAAAGCTACTGCTTAAAAAGTTGTACTCCAAGTAAAATGATTCCTCCTTATCTATGGAAGATTTAGAATCTTTGAAAGACCTTGAAGATTTATTAGAAACAAGTGACACTAAATATCATAACAATCAATGGAAAAAGGATTTGAAGCCTAAATCCACATATATGCCTTCTTTTTTGCTATCACCACAGGTCAATGTATTCTCTCAGATTGTCAGTAATACAATTCAACAAATACTTATATACAATGTTAACCATAATCTTTCAAATTCTGAAAAATATGCTCTCAAGGAAATAAGATCTTGGACAGATACTATAATCAAATCTTCAGATAAGGGCGGAAATATAGTTCTTTGGTCTAAAACTGATTATGTAGCAGAAGCCATGAGACAGCTGACAAATGAAGATTGTTACAAAAAATTGTTGTTTAACCCACAGTCAGAATACACGGATCAATATAATAAATTTATTCTACAATCTTGGAACAATAAAGTAATCACGAACACAGAAAAAAAATTCTTATTCAAAAAAACCCTACCCTGGCAACCATATACTTTCTGCCCAAGGTTCACAAAAATCTTACCAGACCACCAGGAAGACTGATCGTGTCTGGAAACAATAATCTAACTGAGGCAGCAAGCAAATATGTTGACCAGAGGCTCAGGGAGTATCTAACCAGTATGCTGTCCTACATCCGTGACACAATGGAGGTCTTACAAATCCTCCAAAATTTACATCTTAGCTCAGATACCCTTCTTGTCACTGCCGATGTAGAATCATTATACACCAGCATCAGACATGATGATGGTTTAGAAGCTGTAAAATATTTTCTGTCCACAAATGAACATGAAAACAAAGAACACAACAAGTTTGTCATTTCACTTTTAAAATATGTACTAGCCCACAATATCTTCACTTTCAAGGATAATTTTTTTTTTAAAGATACAAGTTACCGCAATGGGTACCCTCATGCGCACCTACGTATGCCAACCCTATTTTTAGGCTTCTGAGAACAAAATGTTGTATTTTCAGCTGGTATGGAAGAATTTACTAATCATGTACCCTTGTGGTTAAGGTACATCGACGATGTGCTCTTCCTATGGGAAGGCACACAGGCACATCTTGATAAATTTCTATCCATACTCAACACCAATAAATGTAACATTAAATTAACATATGAAGCAAATTTACAAAAAATAAGTTTCCTTGATCTGACAAAAATAAAAATTATGATGGAAATATTAATATTAAAGTCTTCAGAAAGGAAACATCAACCAACACACTCTTACATAACACAAGTGCTCACCCCCAAGGGACTTTAAAAGCTATACTTTATGGGGAATTTTTAAGACTCAGGAGAAATTGCTCTAATGTTATTTTTGAAGAGGAAAGCAAAGCACTTACAGCTAGTCTATTACAAAGAGGCTACAGTAAAAGATGTGTCAAAGACAGAAAGACAAAAACTTCTTCACCCCAAAAAGAAAAATGACTATCAATATACCAAGGTTGTTACCACCTATAATCCTCAGATGTACCAAGTAGTTAATATTTTAAATGAAAACTGGCATATTCTCCAAAGTGATTTGAATCTTATAGGAATAATAGGTTAGGAGTAAACATTGGTTACAGGAGACTGAGGAAACTGAAGGATAAATTAGTACGAAGTCACTATGTGCATTGTCCCAGAAAAAGTAATACAAATCCTGGCATATACCCTTGTGGTACTTGCTCAGTATGTCCCTTAGTCATAAAAGGCAAGGAATTGAAAGACAGATATGGCAAAATTCACAAAATACACCAACATCTTACATGCAGATCTTCTGGAGTAATTTACGTGTTATACTGTAAATGTGAAAAGTCTATGTAGGCATGACTACCAGAGAAGCACGTGTAAGAATTTTAGAACATAAAAATAACATCAAAAATGCCTAAAGAGATCTATCAAAAGGAAGGAAAATCACAAGTGTAGCCAGACACTTTTTACATGCACATAAGCGTAAATATGATCATCTTAAATTTAAAGTGATACTAAAAATATCATTAGGAATTAGGGGTGACAATCTTGAAACCTCACTTTTGAAAGCTGAATGTAGATGGATACATTTACTTAATACAGTCCAACCTTCAGGACTGAATGAATACAATAATTATGGGGTTTATCTATAATAGGACTACTTATGCATGATAAATCGGATTAAGATCAGAAACCAACAAGATGCATTTTTTGTATTCTGATATATATCAATACACTATTTTACAAATTTAATTTATATGTGTCTTCACGTATGTTTGCTTTAGGCAATCATCACATAACACCACTGTTAATACAGTGTTTATTTAATTGTAAGTTCACTCAAATGTGTATGTTGATATCACAGTTTAGGACATCGTATTGAAGATGTCATTATTTTATCACCTTATTTTCTGACCTATTAATTTTATTCAGCACTTTCACAAACATGGGTAATTTCCCCTCTTACCATGATGAAAAACAAACGTGTTTTTCAACAATATCACCTTATGTCATTCACATACACTCACATCAATATATCAGTAAACAAGTTATTTTAAAATAAAACAATTTTTTCAATCTTTTAAATTTTTTCTTTTTAAGAAAACACTTGGATATGTGTACACAATAATATATCTTAAGGAATAAGTGACATAACACAAGATTATTTTTTTATTATTGTAGATAACAAACATCTTAACAAGCGCCTATGTGTATAAGATTACATAATATGAACAAGAATAAATATTTCAATCATATGTCATTATAGTAGTATATTATAGGGTTTATCCATAACAAGACTACTTATGTACGATAAATTTGATCAAGTCTCTGAATTTATATAAGCAATATTTTATTACATTTATTTTTGTGGCCGGTATATACAACTTACAAGTGTAGTAAGTGCTGTTGCTTATAAGATCCCATCATTCAAAACTAATACAAACAAGTAACTTTATGTTTGTATACTGAAACAATGTATCAAGTACTACCCAGCTTATAGCAATGCCAAACACCCGCTGACAGGTCAAAATAGTCAGATAATACAAGGTCTGCAGTAATTGGTGAAAAAGTGATGATGTCACCAACTCATTTCCTATTTGTCAAATACTGTCAGTATATGGCCGGGTTATAATACAATATATTTAATAATTATTCTAAAATAAATCCCCAATAAAAATTCATATACAAAACAATAAAATTAATGTAAATTCATAAATTCTTTATATTAGTTAAAATTTATAGACACATAGAAATATATTTATAGAAAACCAGATATGAATCAAACTATACATGTTTAAACTGTTATAATATGCTATGCAAAGATCATAAAAAATACAATAATCTCTCAAACCAGAGTTGAATTTAAATATCACAATGAGATGTCAAGGTAGGGTTCACTAACTTTAACAGTGCTAAGTTAAACAATAGAACAATATACTTTAACAGTCAATTTCTATGCCAGATTATCTGAGATTAAATAAATTCTTATTAGCTACAATTAAGGCAAGTTCTAAAATATATGTTTGCAAAGATAAATTATACACCAGAGAGATGTACTTACAATAATAGGTCTGATTTAGAAATATGCAATACAAAGGACCTTTGTTTGGTAAATAAATTATTTAGCAATCGTGAATAGTTAAGACTACACAGGAATGTAAAACACAAGTTTAAAATACAAATTGCCCTTTTAAAATTACTAACTGCAATTCAGTTATAGTTACCAATTACCTGTCTAAAATATTAAAGATAAACAACAGTCATGCATTACCAACATGAGCCAATTTTAGTATTCCAATCTTGTTCAAGTATTTTCAGATCACCTCATATGGAGAAAAGTTTTTGCATAGATCAAGAAGTCTCAGCCTTTTTTCTTAAAGGGACACTCATTAAAATTAAACTTTCATTATTTAGATAGAGCATGCAATTTTAAACAACTTTACAAATTACTTCCATTAATAAAATGTGCACAGTCTTTTTATATTTTAACTTTTTGAGGCACCAGCTCCTACTGAGCATGTGCAAGAATAAGTGTGTATGCATTTGTGAATGGCTGATTGCTGTCACATGGTACGTGTATGCATTTGTGATTGGCTGATGGCTGTCACATGGTACAGGGGGAGTGGAAAAAGACATAACTTTTAAAATTGTCAGAAAAAAATCTACTACTTGTTTGAAGCTCAGACTAAGTGCTATTGCATTGTCTTGTTATCTTACATTTGCTGATTATGCAAATCTACAGTGTTGACTGGTCCTTTAAAGTGATTGTGTCCCCAAGTATGGCAACCAGTTATTCAATCACCAGTGTAAGCAAACAAAAGACCAAAAACTATCCTCTCCCTTGCATTCATCTTTCCTTATATCTAATCATTGATGATCTGTTTTTGGTTACGCCCCATGGAGCTTGTCCCTCTCATTGGTTACATGGGAGATGCCTCCCTGATTGGCTCTATACGGGTTCCAATAGTTAATTTATTTGGCTGTCATACCAGTTCCAACCCCTTAGGGGCCAGCAGATGACCAACAATATAGTCTTACCATCCATTTTTGCCACATTTTAATACATCCTTATAAAGTGATTATTTTCAACATATTATAATCTCTTGTATTAATAAATCATATGTTGTATATATGGTCCGCACAGTGTCACTTCCTCTGATCATTTTAAGTCCAAACCTGAATATATTCCATTTATAATATATTAAAATGTGTTTAAACTCATATTTTCTATGAAACGATTTAAAAAGGATTATAATACCTTTATAATAGATTCAATTTCTTTCTCAGCCATCTTCCTAATATCATATACATACCTTGAGATCAGCAAATATATGTGGTTTCAGTGGTTTCATATTTGCATATTTCTTGTTGAGTGTATAAAATATATGATATTATTTAAAGCGCCAATTATCTATTTACTTATTAGATGCCTCAAAAAAAATATATGTTATTAAAATTGGACATGCACCAGATGCAGGTCTGAAATGAAAGAGATAATGTTGTTATTCATTTTGAGACATTTTGAATCCTTAAGACATTCTATGCTTTCAAGGGACAAATGTTTTTAAACCATGATTTACATTTTCAGTTTATCTGGAAATGAAAATGTGGATTGTAACTCAGCAGGGTTAAACATTTCTCTCTGTTAGCTAGTACAGATGTTTATCTAACACCATAGGCATCAATTTACATCAAAGTGTGAATGGTCACTTTCCCACAAAACTTGTCACTTCTCTTCTTCTTATAAAGCAGTCTAGTTATCTGATTTTATTACACATTTCCAGGTAGTGTGTCATTTGAAGTGACCTTTCTAAGATTACTTTGAAAGCAATTTCTTTTGATGAATTGGGACAAAGGCCTGTGATGCATCCAGGGATAGGCAAGGTGTCCGTATATGGACACTGGTGTCCGTTACTAGCCCTTGCAGTGTCCGCCACAACCTTAGTATATCTTTTCTTTCTGATTAAATAATAGAAATAAAAAAATAATGTAGTGTGAATACAGTTAATGGCTTGTCAAGAGACTGCTAGTGATATTGGGTGATAAGTTATGGAATTAATAAAGCCTGAGTGAAATACTGGATGTGTATCTGTATAATAACACCCAGCTCTATACAAAGACACATTAGTATGTATTGGGTACTTTTAAAGCATGGCTAATCACCCGTAAGGGTCTCAAGGCACTTCTCATTTTATCAACCTCGGAAGGATGAAAGGCTGAGTGGACCTTGCCGGGGATCGAACCTGCAACCCTCGGTTTGCTACAGAGCTCAGCCACAGTGCATTAGCATGCTGAACTATCTGTCCGGCTAGTGACAATGGCACATGTGCATAGCCAGACAAGGGCTGGTTATAGAGTCAGTGGTATCTGCATCAGTATAATAATACCCAGCGCTTTATAATGACACAGTAGTGACACTGGCACATGGGTATAGCCAGAGGAGGGCTGGTTATAGAATCAATGGTATCTGCATCAGTATAATAACACCCAGCACTATATAATGACACAGTAGTGACACTGGCACATGGGTATAGCCAGAGGAAGGCTGGTTATAGAATCAATGGTATCTGCATCAGTATAATAACACCCAGCACTATATAATGACACAGTAGTGACACTGGCACATGGGTATAGCCAGAGGAGGGCTGGTTATAGGATCAGTGGTATCTGCATCAGTATAACACCCAGCGCTTTATAATGACAAAGTAGTAACACTGGCACATGGGTATAGCCAGAGGAGGGCTGGTTATAGGATCAGTGGTATCTGCATCAGTATAACACCCAGCACTATACAATGACACAGTAGTGACACTGGCTCATGGGTATAGCCAGAGGAGGGCTGGTTATAGGATCAGTGGTATCTGCATCAGTATAACACCCAGCGCTTTATAATGACAAAGTAGTGACACTGGCACATGGGTATAGCCAGAGGAGGGCTGGTTATAGGATCAGTGGTATCTGCATGAGTATAATAACACCCAACACTATACAAAGACACAGTAGTGACACTGGCTCATGGGTATAGCCAGAGGAGGGCTGGTTATAGGATCAGTGGTATCTGCATCAGTATAATAACATCCAGCACTATACAAAGACACAGTAGTGACACTGGCTCATGGGTATAGCCAGAGGAGGGCTGGTTAAAGGATCAGTGGTATCTGCATCAGTATAATAACACCCAGCACTATAAAATAATGTTTTAATTTCAAATTACTGTGGTGTCCTTCACTAAGGTCTGTACTCTGGAAAATGTCCGCCACAGCCTTTGCCTGTGCCTATCCCTGGATGCATCCTATGTAACCAAAAGAAGTGGGGGTTGTTTTATTCAGCCAAGACTATTTGGCAGAGAGGACTAGTGATGTCGCGAACTTAAAATTTTGTGTTCGCGAACGGCGAACGCAAACTTCCACAAAAGTTCGCGAACCGGGCGAACCGCCATAGACTTCAATAGGCAGGCAAATTTTAAAACCCACAGGGACTCTTTCTGGCCACAAAAGTGATGGAAAAGTTGTTTCAAGGGGACTAACACCTGGACTGTGGTATGCCGGAGGGGGATCCATGGCAAACTCCCATGGAAAATTACATAGTTGATGCAGAGTCTGGTTTTAATCCATAAAGGGCACAAATCACCTAACATTCCTAAATTGTTTGCAATAACGTGCTTTAAAACATCAGGTATGATGTTGTATTGTTCAGGTAGTGTAAGGGTTTTTTTTTTTTTAAATGTACACTACTGTTTTAGCAGATATGACTTGCACTGGTGTGACACTGTGCCCTGGCAGGACCTGGAATGCACACATGTGAAGGAAACTGACTGCTATTATTTCACAATAAAAAAAGGTTTTTTTTTTTTTTTTAAATGTACACTACTGTTTTAATAGATATGACTTGCACTGGTGTCACACTGTGCCCTGGCAGGACCTGAAACGCACACGTGTGAAGGAAACTGACTGCTATTATTTCAAATTAAAAACGTTTTTTTTTGTTTTTTTTAAATGTACACTACTGTTTTAGCAGATATGACTTGCACTGGTGTCACACTGTGCCCTGGCAGGACCTCAAACGCACACGTGTGAAGGAAAATGACTGCTATTATTTCAAATTAAAAAAAGTTTTTTTTTTTATTTTAAATGTACACTACTTTTTTTAGCAGATATGACTTTCACTGTTGTCACACTGTGCCCTGGCAGGACCTCAAATGCACACGTGTGAAGGAAAATGACTGCTATTATTTCAAATTAAAAAAAAGTTGTGTTTTTTTTTTTTTTAAATGTACACTACTGTTACACCAGATATGAGTGGTGGCACTGGGCAAGTGGGCACAGTATACGCTGTGAGCCTGAGCTGGCAGGCAGGCTGCAATTAGAATACATAGGGGGAAAAAAAAGCAGACTGATGTTCTAGTCCTAAAAAGGGCTTTTTGGGGTGCTTACAGCAGAGATCAGATGAGTCCTTCAGGACTGTAGTGGACACTGAATACACTAGCCTAGCTATTGATTTCCCTATTAAATCAGCAGCAGCTACACTGTCCCTCCTCTCACTAAGAATGCAGGCTCCGAATGAATCTTAAATGGATGCTGTCCAGGAGGTGGGAGGGTCTGGGAGGGAGTGTCTGCTGCTGATTGGCTGGAATGTGTCTTGTGACTGTGAGCTACAGGGTCAAAGTTTACTCAATGATGACGAATAGGGGGCGGATCGAACATCGCATATGTTATGCTATGTTCGCTGTGAACTATTCGCGGCAGAACTGTTCGCGACATCACTAGAGAGGACTGCAATCTACTGTAAATAAAACTAATGCAACTAGTCTTATATATAATTAATCCTGTGGTCTTAACTACTATATATATATATATATATATATATATATATATACTGTATATATATACAGGGAGTGCAGAATTATTAGGCAAGTTGCATTTTTGAGGATTAATTTTATTATTGAACAAGAACAATGTTCTCAATGAACCTAAAAAACTCATTAATATCAAAGCTGAATAGTTTTGGAAGTAGTTTTTAGTTTGTTTTTAGTTATAGCTATTTTAGGGGGATATCTGTGTGTGCAGGTGACTATTACTGTGCATAATTATTAGGCAACTTAACAAAAAACAAATATATACCCATTTCAATTATTTATTTTTACCAGTGAAACCAATATAACATCTCAACATTCACAAATATACATTTCTGACATTCAAAAACAAAGCAAAAACAAATCAGTGACCAATATAGCCACCTTTCTTTGCAAGGACACTCAAAAGCCTGCCATCCATGGATTCTGTCAGTGTTTTGATCTGTTCACCATCAACATTGCGTGCAGCAGCAACCACAGCCTCCCAGACACTGTTCAGAGAGGTGTACTGTTTTCCCTCCTTGTAAATCTCACATTTGATGATGGACCACAGGTTCTCAATGGGGTTCAGATCAGGTGAACAAGGAGGCCATGTCATTAGATTTTCTTCTTTTATACCCTTTCTTGCCAGCCACGCTGTGGAGTACTTGGACGCGTGTGATGGAGCATTGTCTTGCATGAAAATCATGTTTTTCTTGAAGGATGCAGACTTCTTCCTGTACCACTGCTTGAAGAAGGTGTCTTCCAGAAACTGGCAGTAGGACTGGGAGTTGAGCTTGACTCCATCCTCAACCCGAAAAGGCCCCACAAGCTCATCTTTGATGATACCAGCCCAAACCAGTACTCCACCTCCACCTTGCTGGCGTCTGAGTCGGACTGGAGCTCTCTGCCCTTTACCAATCCAGCCACGGGCCCATCCATCTGGCCCATCAAGACTCACTCTCATTTCATCAGTCCATAAAACCTTAGAAAAATCAGTCTTGAGATATTTCTTGGCCCAGTCTTGACGTTTCAGCTTGTGTGTCTTGTTCAGTGGTGGTCGTCTTTCAGCCTTTTTTACCTTGGCCATGTCTCTGAGTATTGCACACCTTGTGCTTTTGGGCACTCCAGTGATGTTGCAGCTCTGAAATATGGCCAAACTGGTGGCAAGTGGCATCTTGGCAGCTGCACGCTTGACTTTTCTCAGTTCATGGGCAGTTATTTTGCGCCTTGGTTTTTCCACACGCTTCTTGCAACCCTGTTGACTATTTTGAATGAAACTCTTGATTGTTCGATGATCACGCTTCAGAAGCTTTGCAATTTTAAGAGTGCTGCATCCCTCTGCAAGATATCTCACTATTTTTGACTTTTCTGAGCCTGTCAAGTCCTTCTTTTGACCCATTTTGCCAAAGGAAAGGAAGTTGCCTAATAATTATGCACACCTGATATAGGGTGTTGATGTCATTAGACCACACCCCTTCTCATTACAGAGATGCACATCACCTAATATGCTTAATTGGTAGTAGGCTTTCGAGCCTATACAGCTTGGAGTAAGACAACATGCATAAAGAGGATGATGTGGTCAAAATACTCATTTGCCTAATAATTCTGCACTCACTGTATATATATATATATATATATATATTATTTAATAATCTTCACAGGTACCCTGACATTACACTAGACAGATCGTATAACAAATTATTGACAAATGATTCAATAAGATTGATCCTATCATGTAATAAAGGTGGGCAAATTGATGCAATATAAACCTCCTTGTCCAGCCGGCACGTACCCTTCAGAGGAAGCATTATGTGAAACGCGCATATGGGGCACTGTCACAAGGTCATAGTACCTCCTCTCTTTTAAAATCGCATACTCAGCACCTCAATCTAATATTCAATTTGAATGCATCTGCAGTTAGCATTAAAGTAATTCAAGTCCCCGTTATAGAAGGGACTTTTTCAGCTAAATGTGTGTGTGTTGTGATATAATTTAGCAGTGGGATTCACCGGCACTGACAGCTATTATAAATTGTTGGCTGTCTTTATAGCAGAAGAAACATTCGCAATATTGAAGACGTATTAAACCACTTAGCTATAATAGATATCATTGTAATGGAATATACAATTGTGGGTAGACTATTTCCAGCCTTGGTAATACTGTACATTCTAAGATACTTAAACATCACAATCTATGTTTTATCACAGCCACTATTTACAAACACAAGATATGTATCTTATTTAGCTTTGCTAATGCTATTGCAAGTATGTGAATGAGAGCTGCAGTTTGATTGAGATAAAAACATTTTTTATTTGGAACCGATACATATATATAAATATCTTAAATTGAGTACTTATCATTGCAGGTTCACTCACATTACCACTGTTGAGTGATTATCCTATTTATGATATTAGATTCGGTATATCGGTATCTATAATAGCAAGTGATAGTTTAATTGTTCTCACCAAATGCAAATCTCAGAATCTGCCTATGAATTCACTTGATACAGTACTCAATGGCATAACCTTATAAGAGGGGTATTCACCAATACCATTGAAGTACATTGTATCAAACATTATTTTTTGTTATATTACTATTTAGAAGGCTGAGATCTACAGTACTGAGTTTAAGCTACTTTTAACAGTGAATGCTTGTGTGGCTGCAGAAGTCCGGCTGGACTGTGATTTATTGACAATTTTTCTAGTATGTATGTGCCAATTTGAATGTCATTTTGTTTCTTTATATATAAACTAATAGAGTTGGGCAATCTGACTCTTTCTTGCAATTCTTCTTGCTTTTCAAGTACATAACTAGTGGTGTTCCCCAAGGGTCAGTTCTTGGGCCTGTTTTGTTTAATATATTCATAAGTGATGTTGGAAGTGGGCTTAAGGGGAAGGTTTGCTTGTTTGCTGATGATATAAACATTTGTAACAGGGTAGATGTTCCAGGAGGGGTTGATCAAATAAACTGTGATATTAAAAAACTTGAGGACTGGTCAAAATAAAATGGATCTGAAATGTAATATTACCAAGAGCAAAATTATGCATATAGGATCCAAAAACCCAAAGGCCAATTATAGTCTCAATGGTACATTACTGACTGTAACTAAAGAAGAAAGGGACTTGGGAATTATTATTTCAGATGATTTAAAATTTGGTACACAATACAGCAGTGCAGCCTGTAAGGCCAGTCGAATATTTGGTTGCATTGGAAGAGGTATTAGTAGCAGAAATTGCAAGGTTCTTATGCAACTTTACAGATCATTAGTTAGACCAAATCTGGAATACTGTATACAGTTCTGGAGACCATATCTTCAGAAAGATATAAATAAACTAGAAGCTGTCCAGAGGAGGGCTACTAAAATGGTACATGGTCTAAAATATAAAACATACAAAGAAAGACTCTATGATCTAAATATGTATAGTTTAGAGGATAGAAGGGAAAGAGGTGACATGATAGAAACCTTCAAATATATGAAGGAACTTAATAAAATAGAAGCTGAAAGCATTTTTCACAAAAAAATAAATGCCAAAACAAGGGGTCACAATCTAAAGTTAGAGGGTAGCAGATTCAGGAGAAATTTGAGGAAGCATTTTTTTACAGAAAGGGTGGTGGATTTATGGAATAAACTTCCATTTGAGGTGGTAAATACAAAGACTGTAAAGGAATTCAAAAATGCCTTGGACATGCATAAGGCTATCCTAAGGAAAAAGTAACGTAATATGGGTAGACTTAATGGGCCTTTTTGGTTCTTATCTACCGTCAAATTCTATGTTTATATATATATATATATATAAACATCCAAAGAAAATATACATATATATTTTTATGTATGATTATATATAGGAATATATATACAGATATATTTATAGGGATATCTATTTAGAACATGTTCCCCTATATGAAGAACATTGGAATGTGAAATATTTACACTAAAAACTCAGTTAAACTCTGGTTTGAACTACTTGACTGCAATTGGCTCCAATGCAATTATATATGTCTTTATATGTATAAATATGTATATATGTATTTACAAAAACAATTAGAGGTGAGAAGTCCACCAATTGCAACAGAATACACTAATAGCACTCTTGTTTATTCCTTCTCATTGAGAGTAATATTGTGTAAGTGTAGTGTTTGCTGTACCTTATCCACAGACATGAATTAAAACATTACAACTTTTATTGATTCAATTATTAAATCTTGGGGAAAAAAAATAAAAAAATTAATCTGAGACCATATCACCTATGATATACCAATAATTCACAGCTATCTTTATATTTAAGATTAGCTACCTAGTCGCCTAGACTACTGCTTGAATAAATCCAACCAATATTGAAGAATGCACTGTATTATAATAGATCAAATCAGAATAATCGTATACCAGTGCTAATATAAATATAGGTTGTATCTTTAGAATTGTTGCACTATCTGGCTGCTTAATAGTGAGAAATAATTGTTTGGCATTACTCTGTTTTTAGCTAACAACAATGCAGCTCACAATTATTAACGTTGTCAATGGTAAGAGGAGGAACCAGTCTAATATATGCAGCTGCTTGAAAAAGTTTGCGACTTAAAAATAACATCAAACACTTGTAACTGCAGTTGAAAACTAGTCAGCAACATATTATCCAAGCAACATAGTTAATACATTTGGATGTCCAACCATTGACACTTATTTGTTGTACTGCAGTTAGTGTAAACAGACAGCAGGTAAATTACACTTGTATGTAAGTTGAAGTCAAATTGCTTCTAATGGTGCTCGGCACTCTAACAATAGTTTGATCAACCAAATATAATGTATTTTGTTAGATTCAGCTAAGCGGTGTATATAGTATGCCAAGCAGGTGCATTGGCCAACAATTACTTGTAGCTTCAACAACTGCCCTGCAGTCCAATCAGTATAGTACCAAACACATTATGTGCCCTTAGATTAAATTGTACGAGTCTAGTATTATGCCAAGCAAGTGCATTTGCCAACAATTATTTGTAGCTGTAGCGGTATAATAGTTATAATATTCAGGTTAGGTCTTAGATTATTTTAAAGCAAATTTGAGAGCCCCACAACTTTCCCTCCTGCCCTAAGAGCAATGCACTTGCTTTTAATAATAAAAAGTACATAATTTTCTGCGTTTAGCGCATCCTGATTCTGAAGTTATGAAAGTTGCAATCAAAAAACAGGGAAGAAACAAGTCTACAGCTGCCATAGTTTTCTCCTGGGAAAGAACATAACAAAAAAAGTAGAAACTGCCAACATACTTATTTCAGAATGAGAGCTTAGATCATACAATTTAACTTAATTGTGGGGTTAAAGGGACATTATACACTCATTTTTTCTTTGCATAAATGTTTTGTAGATGATCTATTTATAAAGCCCATAAAGTTTGATTTTCAAAAAAATATATATTTTTGCTTATTTTTAAATAACATTGCTCTGATTTGCAGACTCCTAACCAAGCCCCAAAGTTTTATGTGAATACCGTCAGCTACCTTCTCCAGCTTGCTCCTGTTTGTGTAAAGGGTCTTTTCATATGCAAAAGAAGGGGAAGGGGGAGTGTCTTATTTCCCACTTGCTGTGGGCTTTCCAGCTAACTTTTCAACATAGCTAAACTGAGAGTTTCTAAGTAAGTTTTTAAACAGTTTTATACTGGATTTTTATATCAGTATCTGTGCATCTTATTCTTTATAGTAGTGTCTATTACATGCAGTTATATGAAAATGAGTGTATACTGTCCCTTTAAGCCATTTCTATACAGCTTTTGCTGAATTTGTGAATGTGAAGCAGTTTGGAAATCTATTCCTGAATTCTGTACAGCACAACTGGATACTGTTGACACTCCTGACAGTTCCTAATACTGGAAGAGGGTGAGCTGATATGCCCTAATCTATGAGCCTGCATCTACTAGAACACTGGGGGGCTCGTGTTAAATTTGAGTACCCTTTTTTCGCACACCTTATTTAAGAAATTGGATATTACTGATTGCTAAGCACATGAGGTGGTCATAAGACCACTGCTTCTTAATCTTGGGATGATTGACAGTTTGCCGCCAGTGAGCAGGGGTGGCACTGCGCGATAATTTATCAGACAGTGTTATTATGAGTGTAACTGTACTTTTACATGTATTGTTGATGTCTTTTGTGCAACTTTTTTATTAAAGCATAGCAGTTAATCAGAGCTCTGAAATCATGCTAACTTGACTAATGTTAAATTTAAATGCGCTCGAGTGAACGCGTTCACTTTCAACTTGTAATATGCGCGCTACTTCTGGTGCACACAAACAGTCATGATAAACCTGATATTGATCGTCCTCAACTGTTAGTGCTACACTCGTTATCTAGCCCTAAATAAGTAATGAAAAATATTCAGTTATGCATAGAGAAATATTTAACCTGTAATAACAGTAGTAAATAAAATTAATTTAATACACAAAAGTTTGGACAAATTAGGTGAATAAGACTTGCCAATCTAATTTCAATGGATGTAAACATTACTGGTCACCATCTCAAAAGAAAGATGCATATTAATACAGGCAATATGTCATTTTAAAATAATTAAATTCTTAAATCATTGTGTGAAAAGGTTTATTATGAGAGATGAATCTCTCAAGGGCATGTATTAGAAAGATATTAAGTTAAATATAGCTCAAGAACCTTTTCAGAATAACCCTGAACAACACAGTACAGCACTGTATTTTAGATACAAGGCCTGGAAACTGTCAGTTGTTTATTATATTTGTACTGTTAACGTAACCAGGTCCAAAATAGATTTATTGACTTATGTTTGAAAGGTTTGTAAGTGTTACCAGACTTGCATATATTGAAATGTGCACAGTCCTGAGAATACAGCAGATACATTATTCGTGAAAAGGAAAATTCTCTTTCTTTTACACTATTGAGACTGTAAATAGCCATCAGATTTAGATTGGTTTCAGTTACATTTACAAACAGGATGTGCCCAGGAGATAATATAATTGAAAAGAAAATGTAATTTAAGGAGACATACACAAGAAATGGTCCCAGCAGATATAAACAGAAAAAGGAAAATCCTCCAGAAATAACAGAGTTAAAGGCATAACAGTACTGTAAATGAAGTATAGAAAAAGGAAACCACAGGAGCTTAGTAGGAAGTTAATAATTGAAGGGACATAAACGCTTTGAGATTGAAATATAAAATGTTTAATTATGTGAATTAAAACACTATGCAATCTACTTTATTTAATTTTCCCACTTTTCCTGATAATTAACTCTCACCTAGATTACAAGTTTTGCGTTCCGGTTCTAACGCTGAAAAAATGGCCATTTCAGCGTAGAAACCGTAACACGGCCATTACGAGTCTTGTCGGTATAGCTATACCGCAAGCATTTTACCCTGTAACGCAACGTCAGTCCCGCACTCAAAAAAATGACGTTTTTGCGTGGGATTTCCATAGCACCAGTATTACAAGTTGTGCGGTGAGGCTAAAATGCTTGCGTTCCAGCCTATACCGACATGATCCGTTCTGCAATCTGAGACCAGTAGTTATGAGTTTTGCACAACAAAACTGTTACACAAAACTCATAACTTAACTATTACAAAGTACACTAACACCCATAAACTACCTATTAACCCTTAAACCGAGGCCCTCCCGCATTGCAAACACTATATTAAAGTTATTAACCCCTAATCTGCCTCTCCTGACATCACTGCCATTAATACAATTTATTAATCCCTATTCCGTCGCTCCCCGACATCTCTGCCACTATAATAAAGTTATTAACTCCTATTCCCCCGCACCCCAACATTGCCCACACTATAATAAAGATATTAACCCCTATACCGCCACTCCCAGACATCGCCACAACTAGATAAAGTTAATATCCCTAAACCTCTGGCCTCCCACATCACCGCCACAAAATAAACCTATTAACCCCTAAACCGCCAGTCCCCCACATCACAAAATCTAAATTAAACTATTAACCCCTAAGCCTAACAAAGCCCTAACTTTATATTAAAATTACAATATCCCTATCTTAAAGTAAATAAAAACACCTGTGAAATTAAAAAAACCTAAGTTTAAACTATATATTAACCTAATATTACTATTATACTAAAATTAAAATTAAATAAACTAAATTACACATTAAAAAAACCTAACACTACTAAAAAAAAAATCTACAATTACAAAACATAGAAAATACTAAATTACAAAAAATAAAAAACACTAAATTACAAAAAATAACAAACACTAATTTACGAAAAATAACAAACGGAATTATCCAAAATAAAAACAATTACACCTAATCTAATAGCCCTATAAAAATTAAAAAAGTCCCTTTAAAATAAAAAAAAACCCATAACCTACAATAAACTACAAATAGCCCTTAAAAGGGCCTTTTGTAAGGCATTGCCCTAAAGGAATCAGCTCTTTTCTATGTAAAAAAATACAAAGACCCCCCAACAGTAAAACCCACCACCCAACCAACCCCCCAAAATAAAAAACTAACTCTAACAAAAACCTAAGCTACCCATTGCCTTGAAAAGGGCATTCAGTTCTTTTTCATTGCCCTGAAAAGGGCATTTTGCTCTTTTAAGATAGCCCAAACCCTACTCTAAAAAAAAAAAACCCCAAAAAAGTTTAAAACCACCTAACACTAACCCCCGATGATCCACTTACAGTTTTTGAAGTCCGGACATCCAGGCGGCGAAAAGTCTTCATCCAGGTGGCAAGGTCTTCATCCATCCAGGCGGTGTCTTCTACCTTCATCCAGACGGCATCTTCTATCTTCATCCCGGCAGTGTGGAGCGGGTCCATCCTTCAAGACATCCGGCGCGGAGCATCCTCTTAATATGGTCGCCGCTGTACACTGAATCTTCAATGCAAGGGAGCCATTCTAAAATGGTGTCCCTTGCATTCCTATTGGCAGATTTGATTTTTGAAATTCAAATCAGCCAATAGGATGAGATCAACTGAAACCCTATTGGCTGTTCAAATCAGCCAATAGGATAAGAACTAATGAAATTATATTGGCTATTCAAATCAGCCAATAGAATTTCAGTAGCTCTCATCCTATTGGTTGATTTGAACAGCCAATAGGATTTCAGCAGCTCTCATCCTATTGGCTGATTTGAATTTCAAAAATCAAATCAGCCAATAGGAATGCAAGGGACACCATTTTGAAAAGGCTCCCTTGCATTGAAGATTCAGTGTATGGCAGTGACCATATGAAGAGTACGTTCCACGCCGGATGTCTTGAAGGATGGACCCGCTCGGCCGGGATGAAGTTAGAAGATGCCACCTGGATGAAGATAGAAGACACCACCTGAATGGATAAAGACCTCGCCGCCTGGATGTCCGGACTTCAAAAACTGTAAGTGGATCATCAGGGGTTAGTGTTAGGTTTTTTAAAACTTTTTTGGGGTGTTTTTTTTTTTTAGATTAGGGTTTGGGCTATCTTAAAACAGCTAAATGCCCTTTTCATGTCAATGAAAAAGAGCTGAATGCCCATACAAATGCCCTTTTCAGGACATTGGGTAGCTTAGGTTTTTGTTAGAGTTAGGTTTTTTATTTTGGGGCGTTGGTTGGGTGGTGGGTTTTACTGTTGGGTGGTCTTTGGATTTTTTTACAGGGAAAAAAGCTGATTTCTTTAGGGCAATGCCTACAAAAGGCTCTTTTAATGGCTATTTGTAATTTATTGTAGGCTAGTTTTTTTTTTATTTTGGTGGGGCTATTTTATTTTAATAGGGCTATGGTGTAATTGTTTTTTTGGATAATTTCGTTTGTTAATTTTCGTAATTTAGTTTGTTATTTTTTGTAATTTATTGTTTTTTATTTTTTGTAATTTAGTATTTTCTATATTTTGTAATTGTAGATTTTTTTTCAATAGTGTTAGTTTTTTTAATGTGTAATTTAGTTTATTTAATTTGTAGTTATTTTAATTTTAGTATAATAGTAATGTTAGTTTAATATATAGTTGAAACTTAGTTTTTTTTTATTTCACAGGTAAGTTTTTATTTATTTTAAGATATGGATATTGTAATTTTAATTTAAAGTTAGGGAGTTGTTAGGTTTAGGGGTTAATAGTTTAATTTATTTTTTGCAATGTGGGGGGCTGGTGGTTTAGGTTTATTTTGTGATGGTGATGTGGGAGGCCAGAGGTTCAGGGGTTAATAACTTAATTTAGTGGCGGCGATGTCGGGAGCAGCGGAATAGGGGTTAATATCTTTATTATAGTGTGAGCGATGTTGGGGTGCGGGGTAATAGGGGTTAATAACTTTATTATAGTGGAAGCGATGTTGGGGAGTGGCGGAATAGGGGTTAATAACTTTATTTAGGTGGCAGTGATATTGGGAGCGGCAGATTAGAGGTTAATAACTTTATGTAGGTGTCGGCGATGTCGGGGGACAAAAGATTAGGGGTGTTTAGACGTGTGGTTTATGTCAGGGTGTGAGGTTTAAACTTAACTTTTTTTTTCCCCCATAGACATCAATGGGGTTTCCTTACGGTGATCACCATTCTGAGCTTCAGGTGTTAGTTTTTTTTCTAATATGCTCTCCCCATTGATGTCTATGGGGAAAGCGTGCACGAGTATGTCAAAGCAGCCCTTGGATTTTGTGCGGTATGGAGCTCATCGCCACCATATCGCACACACAAGGAGGCTTTTAAAAAACTTGTAATGGCGGCGCTATAAAGGGTGCATTTCACACACTCTATAGCGCAAAACTTGTAATCTAGGTGTCTGAAAATTGGGTATTTCCCAATTCTGAAAACTGGAAATGCACACTGCAGACTTCTTAACCCTGCTATGTATTTAATGTGTCATAAGCAGAGAGGATCAGAACTGCGAAACAATGAAAGCTTCTCTAGCTGTGAGAAGCTTTATCCAAAACTGGAAAGTGGTGGTTAGTGTGTGACTATTGAAAAACAATTGCAGCAAACGATTAGTATTAAGTATGGTAATTTTTTTCTAAGACTGCAGAAAATTGTATGTTTTTTTATACAGGCATGCTCGTTATGTTGGATAATATGTGCACCCAGTATAATTCTACAGATCCATATAAATATTCCAATGTATAATGGTCCCAATAGAAATCTGCCCAGTTTCTGGATATATGTATACTAATAGTAATCAAATATGTCCCAAGACAACCACACTCTTGAGTCTTTAAAAGTCATACAGTGCATCAGTTATACCTTAAAGGGACAGTAAAGTCATAGTTAGACATTCATGAATTAGACAGAGCATATAATTTAAAACAACGTTCCAATTTATGTCTATTATTTTCATTTGCTTCCTTCTTTTGTTATCCTTTGCTGAAAGGTTTATCTTGGAAAGCTCAGGAGCAGCAAAAAACCTAGGTTCTAGCTGATGATTGGGGGCTGCTTATATACACTGATTATCATTGTCTCACCTATGTGTTCAGTTAGAAACCAGTAGTGCATTGCTGCTCCTTTAACAAATGATACCAAGAGAATGAAGCTAATTTGATAATAGAAGTAAACTGTAAATTTGTTTAAAATTTTACATTTTACCTAAATCTTGAAAGAAAATGTTTGTGTTCAAGTCCCTTTAAAGTGACATAATAGTTTTTATTCATGTGATTTAGATAGAACATAGAATTGTAATCAACTTTACATTTTACTTCTTTCATCGAATTTGCTTTATTCTCTTGGTATCCTTTGTTCAAGGAACAACAGTTCACCACTGGGAGCTAGCTGAACACATCCAGTAAACCTAATGACAAGAGGCATATATATGCAGTCACCAATCAGCAGCTATCTCCCAGTAGTGCATTGCCGCTCCTTAGCCTACCTATGTATGATTTTCAACAAAGGATATCAAGTGAACAATGCAAATTAGATAATAGAAGTAAATTGTAAAGTTGCTTAAAATTACACGTTGTATCTGAATCATGAAAGATTCATTTTGACTTTACTGTTTCTTTAATGAACCTGATTTATTATGGAGGAACAATGATGATTCTGGGGGGACAAAACACAGAAGTGGATACATAAGAGATTTTTTTTTATTAAATTATCACTGATTTAGGCACAGATTCCCAAAAAAAAGGTTTGCCACCAGGTATTAATTGTTTGAAATAGCTGTAATTCTCATTCTCTTCATAAAACAATTTCTTTGCATCCTTATTAAACACAAGAGTTTGGACATTGACAATGAATAGAAAACTCTTAAAGTTATGAATTGCGCAGTGAGTAACAAGGGGTTGGAGAGGCTGTGTAAATATAAATTACAGATAGAAATGAACAAAGAAATAAATACACAGGATGTGGAACTGCTAATATGAAACTTTGATCTATGAAGCTAAGTTGCTATTTTATTTGCTTCAGGCTAAAAAGGTTACATTGCTATAAATAGTAAAGGCTTATCAAATCATGTATGTTTGTATCCACTAGGTCCTTGACTTTAAAGAAAAGAGTCATGGTTTCTAAATGTCAGGGACATGCTATATGTTTTAATTATATATGGCATTTCAATTTGTTTCCTTGTGTCGTTTTTTGCTACTGCTAATTCTAATTAATTTGTTTTCAAATAATATTTATTTTAATGATCAAATCTGACAAATGTGACTTTGTTATGCTGGTGACATAAAAGCTTTGCACTTATGAAATAAAAAATAATGTTTGAATTTTATAAATAACTGAAGATTTAAAAAAACATGACTAGAATGGGAACTGATTAACTGTACGTTAAATGAACTGGCAGCAAGGGGTTAGAGTATAAATATTTTTGCCCTAAAGAGAGCTAAAATTTTTAGCAAACTCATTCAGCTTGTTAAAGGGACAGTAAAGTCATAGTTAGACATTCATGATTTAGATAGAGAATACAATTTTAACCCCTTAATGACCACAATGTACCCTGTATGTCACTGGTCGTTCAGGGTTTTTTCAGGACAAAATAGCACAAATCTAGCAAGAACACGCTATTAATTCCCTCCCTCCAGCAGGCTTTGTGGAATAGAGCAGTCTCAACGCTGGTTGCAAGACCGCGCTATAAAATAATCAAGTCCCAAAAAAAGGCCAGCGACATACAGGGTACGTCGCTGGTCCTTAAGGGGTTAAAAAACTTTCCAATTTACTTCTATTTTGTAATTTGCTTCCTTTTCTTTTTATCCTTTGCTGAAAGGTTTATCTACTTAAGCTCAGGACCAGCAAACAACTTAGGTTCTAGCTGCTGATTGGTGGCTGCATATATATACCGATTGTCATTGGCACACCCATGTGTTCAGTTAGAAACCAGTAGTGCGTTGCTGCTCCTTCAATGAATGATACCAAAAGAATGAAGCAAATTTGATAATAGAAGTAAACTGGAAAGTTGTTTAAAATTGTATGTTCTACCTAAATAATTAATTACATTTTTTGGGTTTCATGTCCCTTTAACTACCGTACATAAATAGTCACAGATAGACCTGCACTCACATGAAAATAAATGGCCAACTACTCAGGAGCTTAGGTAAGAGATAATGAACAAAATATATTAGAGACCCACACTCTATGGACCTTAACAAAATAATAATAATTATCTTAAAACCCCCAACACGGTTGATATCAACCTCAATACCTATATAACCTTACAGAATATGTAGATATATAAAAAATATAAATATGATTATAAAACAAAACACTAAAATAACACAGATAGTGAGGCCCATTTATCAAGCTCCAAATGGGGCTTGAGGGCCCGTTTTTCTGGCTTTTTTTTAAGGCTTAGTTTGCCTACGCTGCATCCAGGTGGATTCTTCTGGCTGCGCGCACAGCCAACATTCTTTTGGCTGCCTCGTGCAGCCAACATTCCTTTGAAGGATGTGTGCGCAACTGGCGACAACCACGGACGCGTTACAAACACGATTATAGTATAGATAAGGTTTTGTACAACACTGGAAAATTAATTATATGAATTTTACTTGGAATTTATTAGTTAATAAAGTTTAAATATGTTTGTTTTTTTATCAAGCTTATACAGGGCCTGATCTTTAAACAATCATCATAATAGCGCTCTGTTGTAAAGGTATCAGTATTGCAGATAACTTGCAAAGTTGTAAACCAAGACCTTTTTAAAGGAAACAAGAAATGAATAAGCAATTTGCAGCTGTTGAACAGCAGTGGAGGCAAAGTAGGCCTTGTAAGTTGATGCTAACAATTCCTACAGGTGCCTCAACTTACTTACAAAGCTTTTGTCTATATAAAAGCTGTGTTGGAATAGACTGTATTACAACAGCCTCTTATGTTTTATTTTGGACAAAGGAAGACAGAAAGACAAAGAAAGTCATTTGAGTGAGTACAGTTTCCCACACCATTAATAGGAACTTGGAAAGAGGTTTGGCAGACCCAAAGCCACAACAGCAAAAAAAGAAGTTAAATCAAAATACACGGAAAAAGGAACAGATATTTTACCTGTTTTCTTACAAAATGATAAGGGAGCTAACGTTACTGAACTCAAGTTCTACTGTCACATTTTTTGCCTCAAAAGTCCTTTACTGAGCAGCTCAATGCTAGTGGCTAATTATGTTTATGTGCTGTAATGGGACTAATGGGAAGGGTTTTAAGGCTTCACTGGTGTACTGTTATTGTGTGTTTGTTTTAAGCTGAGGAACGTGTTGCTAATATACACTGTTTTTATAGCATTAAAACTTTTGCTTAGGGTGCACTTTTATGGGCTAAATTATGAGTGGAATGCTAATAATAGCGCGGTCAAGCAATAATGCTTATCGCGTCCACGCTATTATTAACACCCAACTTAAGACGAGTTAGCTCGCCAACTTTGCTCGCTAGCAACCTACAGTATTCTTTCATGATAAATAGCTCTCATAATACAAGTTGAAAGTTACAGATGTTGCACGAGCTTAAACCAAAATAGCGCTTTAAATTCTTCAAGGCCCAGGAGCTAAAATAAAGTGCAAGGCTAAAAAAAAAGTGGTTTCTTCTTTCTTTTAAAATTTTTTTTCATTTAAAGGGACAGTCTACTCAAAAATTGTTATTGTTTAAAAAGATAGATAATGCCTTTACTACCAATTCCCATGCTTTATTGACAGCCTCTTAATTACATGCCTTTGTATTTGCTTTTCACAACAGGAGACTGCTAGTTCATGTGGGCCATATAGATAACAATCGGCTAGATTAAGAGTCTTGCGATAGCCTTAAAAAGCAGCGTTGAGGGGTCCCAACGCTGCTTTTTAACGCCCGGTGGTATTACGAGTCAGGCAGGAGAGGGTCTACCGCTCACTTTTTTCCCGTGATTTTAGGTTACCGCAAATCCCTTTACGTCAATTGCGTATCCTATCTTTTTAATGGGATTTTCCTAACGCTGGTATTACGATTGCCTGAAAAAGTGAGTGGTAGACCCTCTCCTGGCAAGACTCCTACCGCATTTAAAAGTCAGTAGTTAAGAGTTTTATGGGCTAACGCCGTAACATAAAACTCTTAACTAAAGTGCAAAAAAGTACACTAACACCCATAAACTACCTATTAACCCCTAAACCGAGCCCCCCCCCCCACATCGGAAACACTTAACTAAAATGTTTAACCCCTAATCTGCCGACCGGACATTGCCGCCACTTTAATAAATGTATTAACCCCTAAACCACTGCACTCCCGCCTTGCAAACACTAGTTACATTTTATTAACCCCTAATCTGCCGTCCCTAACATCGCTGACACCTACCTACATTTATTAACCCCTAATCTGCCGCCCCCAACGTCGCCGATACTATATTAAATTTATTAACCTCTAAATCTAAGTCTAACCCTAACCATAACACCCCCTAACTTAAATATAATTTAAATGAAACAAAATTAAATTACTGCAATTAAATAAATTAATCCTATTTAAAACTAAATACTTACCTATAAAATAAACTCTAAGGCCTAGATTTGGAGTTTTGTCGGTAACGACCCGAAAAACTAACGCTGGCTTTTTTCTGGCCGCATCATAAAAATAACTCTGGTATTGAGAGTCCACATAAAGGCTGCGTTAGGCTCCAAAAAAGGAGCGTAGAGCATTTTTAACGCAGCTTCAACTCTCGATACCAGAGTTGCTTACGGACGCGGCCAGCCTCAAAAACGTGCTCGTGCACGATTCCCCCATAGGAAACAATGGGGCTGTTTGAGCTGAAAAAAAAACAAACACCTGCAAAAAAGCCGCGTTCAGTTCCTAACGCAGCCCCATTGTTTGCTATGCGGTAACCCTTCCTACGTCTGCACTTAAAACTCTAACATGTACCCCGAGTCTAAACACCCCTAACCTTACACTTATTAACCCCTAATCTGCCGCCCCCGCTATCGCTGACCCCTGCATATTATTATTAACCCCTAATCTGCCGCTCCGTAAACCGCCGCTACTTATCCCTATGTACCCCTAATCTGCTGCCCTAACATCGCCGACCCCTATATTATATTTATTAACCCCTAATCTGCCCCCCACAACGTCGCCTCCACCTGCCTACACTTATTAACCCCTAATCTGCCGAGCGGACCTGAGCGCTACTATAATAAAGTTATTAACCCCTAATCCGCCTCACTAACCCTATCATAAATAGTATTAACCCCTAATCTGCCCTCCCTAACATCGCCGACACCTAACTTCAAACATTAACCCCTAATCTGCCGACTGGAGCTCACCGCTATTCTAATAAATGTATTAACCCCTAAAGCTAAGTCTAACCCTAACACTAACACCCCCCTAAGTTAAATATAATTTAAATCTAACGAAATTAATTAACTCTTATTAAATCAATTATTCCTATTTAAAGCTAAATACTTACCTGTAAAATAAATCCTAATATAGCTACAATATAAATTATAATTATATTATAGCTATTTTAGGATTTATATTTATTTTACATTTAACTTTGTATTTATTTTAACCAGGTACAATAGCTATTAAATAGTTAAGAACTATTTAATAGCTAAAATAGTTAAAATAATTACAAATTTACCTGTAAAAGAAATCCTAACCTAAGTTACAAATAAACCTAACACTAGACTATCAATAAATTAATTAAATAAACTACCTACAATTACCTACAATTAACCTAACACTACACTATCAATAAATTAATTAAATACAATTGCTACAAATAAATACAATTAAATAAACTAGCTAAAGTACAAAAAATAAAAAAGAACTAAGTTACAAAAAATAAAAAAATATTTACAAACATAAGAAAAATATTACAACAATTTTAAACTAATTACACCTACTCTAAGCCCCCTAATAAAATAACAAAGCCCCCCAAAATAAAAAAATGCCCTACCCTATTCTAAATTACTAAAGTTCAAAGCTCTTTTACCTTACCAGCCCTGAACAGGGCCCTTTGCGGGGCATGCCCCAAGAAATACAGCTCTTTTGCCTGTAAAAAAAAACATACAATACCCAAGCCCCCCAACATTACAACCCACCACCCACATACCCCTAATCTAACCCAAACCCCCCTTAAATAAACCTAACACTAAGCCCCTGAAGATCATCCTACCTTGTCTTCACCATACCAGGTTCACCGATCGGTCCAGAAGAGCTCCTCCGATGTCCTGATCCAAGCCCAAGCGGGGTGCTGAAGAGGTCCATGATCCGGCTGAAGTCTTCATCCAAGCGGGGCAGAAGAGGTCTTCCATCCAATTGAAGTCTTCATCCAAGCGGCATCCATCCGGAGCGAAGCGGCAGCATCCTGAAGACCTCCACCGCGGAACATCCATCCTGGCCGACGACTGAACGACGAATGACGGTTCCTTTAAATGACGTCATCTAAGATGGCGTCCCTCGAATTACGATTGGCTGATAGGATTCTATCAGCCAATCGGAATTAAGGTAGGAATATTCTGATTGGCTGATGGAATCAGCCAATCAGAATCAAGTTCAATCCGATTGGCTGATCCGATCAGCCAATCAGATTGAGCTCGCATTCTATTGGCTGTTCCGATCAGCCAATAGAATGCAAGCTCAATCTGATTGGCTGATTGGATCAGCCAATCGGATTGAACTTGAATCTGATTGGCTGATTCCATCAGCCAATCAGAATATTCCTACCTTAATTCCGATTGGCTGATAGAATCCTATCAGCCAATCGGAATTTGGGGATACGCCATCTTGGATGACGTCGTTTAAAGGAACCGTCATTCGTCGTTCAGTCGTTGGCCAGGATGGATGTTCCGCGGTGGAGGTCTTCAGGATGCTGCCGCTTCGCTCCGGATGGATGCCGCTTGGATGAAGACTTCAATCGGATGGAAGACCTCTTCTGCCCCGCTTGGATGAAGACTTCAGCCGGATCATGGACCTCTTCAACCCCCCACTTGGGCTTGGATCAGGACATCGGAGGAGCTCTTCTGGACCGATCGGTGAACCTGGTATGGTGAAGACAAGGTAGGATGATCTTCAGGGGCTTAGTGTTAGGTTTATTTAAGAGGGGTTTGGGTTAGATTAGGGGTATGTGGGTGGTGGGTTGTAATGTTGGGGGGCTTGGGTATTGTATGTTTTTTTTACAGGCAAAAGAGCTGTATTTCTTGGGGCATGCCCCGCAAAGGGCCCTGTTCAGGGCTGGTAAGGTAAAAGAGCTTTGAACTTTAGTAATTTAAAATAGGGTAGGGCATTTTTTTATTTTGGGGGGCTTTGTTATTTTATTAGGGGGCTTAGAGTAGGTGTAATTAGTTTAAAATTGTTGTAATATTTTTCTTATGGTTGTAAATATTTTTTTATTTTTTGTACTTTAGCTAGTTTATTTAATTGTATTTATTTGTAGCAATTGTATTTAATTAATTTATTGATAGTGTAGTGTTAGGTTAATTGTAGGTAATTGTAGGTAGTTTATTTAATTAATTTATTGATAGTCTAGTGTTAGGTTTATTTGTAACTTAGGTTAGGATTTCTTTTACAGGTAAATTTGTAATTATTTTAACTATTTTAGCTATTAAATAGTTCTTAACTATTTAATAGCTATTGTACCTGGTTAAAATAAATACAAAGTTACCTGTAAAATAAATATAAATCCTAAAATAGCTATAATATAATTATAATTTATATTGTAGCTATATTAGGATTTATTTTACAGGTAAGTATTTAGCTTTAAATAGGAATAATTTATTTAATAAGAGTTAATTAATTTCGTTAGATTTAAATTATATTTAACTTAGGGGGGTGTTAGTGTTAGGGTTAGACTTAGCTTTAGGGGTTAATACATTTATTAGAATAGCGGCGAGATTCGGTCGGCAGATTAGGGGTTAATAATTGAAGTTAGGTGTCGGCGATGTTAGGGAGGGCAGATTAGGGGTTAATACTATTTATGATAGGGTTAGTGAGGCGGATTAGGGGTTAATAACTTTATTATAGTAGCGCTCAGGTCCGGTCGGCAGATTAGGGGTTAATAAGTGTAGGCAGGTGGAGGCGACGTTGAGGGGGGCAGATTAGGGGTTAATAAATATAATATAGGGGTCGGCGGTGTTAGGGGCAGTAGATTAGGGGTACATAAGGATAAC
This sequence comes from Bombina bombina, assembly GCF_027579735.1. NCBI lineage: Eukaryota > Metazoa > Chordata > Amphibia > Anura > Bombinatoridae > Bombina > Bombina bombina. The sequence continues at coordinate 324,627,496 of NC_069503.1, forward strand.
ATAGGTGGCGGCGCTTTGCGGTCGGCAGATTAGGGGTTAATAAGTGTAGGCAGGTGGAGGCGACGTTGAGGGGGGCAGATTAGGGGTTAATAAATATAATATAGGGGTCAGCGGTGTTAGGGGCAGCAGATTAGGGGTACATAAGTATAACGTAGGTGGCGGTCGGCAGATTAGGGGTTAAAAATTTTTTTCGAGTGTCGCGATGTGGGGGGACCTCGGTTTAGGGGTACATAGGTAGTTTATGGGTGTTAGTGTACTTTAGAGCACAGTAGTTAAGAGCTTTATAAACCGGCGTTAGCCCAGAAAGCTCTTAACTACTGACTTTTTTCCTGCGGCTGGAGTTTTGTCGTTAGATCTCTAACGCTCACTTCAGAAACGACTCTAAATACCGGAGTTATAAAAATCCCATTGAAAAGATAGGATACGCAATTTACGTAAGGGGATCTGCGGTATGGAAAAGTCGCGGCTGGAAAGTGAGCGTTAGACCCTATTTTGAGTGACTCCAAATACCGGCGGTAGCCTAAAACCAGCGTTAGGAGCCTCTAACGCTGGTTTTCACGGCTACCGCCAAACTCCAAATCTAGGCCTGAGTTAGCTACAATATAACTAATAGTTACATTGTAGCTAGCTTAGGATTTATATTTATTTTACAGGCAACTTTGTATTTATTTTAACTAGGTACAATAGTTATTAAATAGTTATTAACTATTTAATAACTTCCTAGTTAAAATAAATACAAATTTACCTGTAAAATAAACCCTAACCTGTTACAATTACACCTAAGACTACACTATAATTAAACTAATTACCTAAACTACCTACAATTAATTACAATTAAATTAAATAAACTAAATTACGAAAAAAGCAAACACTAAATTACATAAAATAAAAAAAGAATTACAAGAATTTTAAACTATTATGACATTTTGGGAAGTCTCCCTAAGTGTGATGCGGGAATCCAGACGTGGACCCGTTGCTCAGTGTGCCTAGAGGGATATGGCTGCACCTCACTGACGAGGCCCACAATAGGCCGAAACGTACGTCTGGGGTTTTGCTGTTTCTCTCGTTCAGAGAAGGATTGCCTGGTATTTCGGGGCTGGACTGTACTGTGAAGTCAGGATCAGACTGATATGCTTCAGGAAAGTTTTTCTCTGTGAAAGGCACATGTTGAGCAAAAAGAGGCTGCTTCTTGGGTGGTAACTAGCCATAGAACAAGCTATTATGCTATTGTTCGTTTACAGGTTGAGCGCTTCTCTCTTTTTATTCAAGAATTTTAAACTAATTACACCTAATCTAATCCCCCTAATAAAAAAAAAAATCCCCCCAAAATAATAAAATTCCCTACCCTATACTAAATTACAAATAGCCCTTAAAAGGGCCTTTTTTGGGGCATTGCCCCAAAGTAATCAGCTCTTTCACCTGTAAAAAAAAATACAATACCCCCCAACATTAAAACCCACCATCCACACACCCAACCCTACTCTAAAACCCACCCAATCCCCCCTTAAAAAAACCTAACACTACCTCCCTTGAAGATTACCCTACCTTGAGACGTCTTCACCCAGCCGGCACAAGTGGTCCTCCAGAGGGTCTGAAGTCTTCATTCTATCTGGCCAGAAGAGGACCTCCAGACCGGCAATCAGCCTATAGGATTGAAGTTCAATCCGATTGGCTGATCCAATCAGCCAATAGGATGGAGCTTGCATTCTATTGGCTGTTCCAATCAGCCAATAGAATGCGAGGTCAATCCTATTGGCTGATTGCATCAGCCAATAGGATTTTTCCTACCTTAATTCCAATTGGCTGATAGAATTCTATCAGCCAATCGGAATTCAAGGGACGCCATCTTGGATGACGTCACTTAAAGGACCAGTCATTCAGTCATCAGCCGTCGGATGAAGAGGATTCTCCGCGACGGATGTCTTGAAGATGGACCCGGTCCCCTCCGGAAGGATGAAGATAGAAGATGCCGCCTAGATGAAGACTTCTGCCGGTCTGGAGGTCCTCTTCTGGCCGGATAGGATGAAGACTATGGACCCTCTGGAGGACCACTTGTGCCTGGCTGGGTGAAGACATCTCAAGGTAGGGTGATCTTCAAGGGGGTAGTGTTAGGTTTTTTTAAGGGGGGATTGGGTGGGTTTTAGAGTAGGGTTGGGTGTGTGGGTGGTGGGTTTTAATATATTAATATTTTTTTTTACAGGTGAAAGAGCTGATTACTTTGGGGCAATGCCCCGCAAAAGGCCCTTTTAAGGGCTATTTGTAATTAAGTATAGGGTAGGGAATTTTATTATTTTGGGGGGCTTTTTTATTGTATTAGGGGGATTAGATTATGTGTAATTAGTTTAAAATTCTTGTAATTCTTTTTTTATTTTCTGTAATTTAGTGTTGTTTTTTTTTTCGTTATTTAGTTTATTGAATTTAATTGTAATTAATTGTAGGTAGTTTAGGTAATTAGTTTAATTATAGTGTAGTGTTAGGTGTAATTGTAACTTAGGTTAGGGTTTATTTTACAGGTAAATTTGTATTTATTTTTAACTAGGAAGTTATTAAATAGTTAATAACTATTTAATAACTATTGTACCTAGTTAAAATAAATACAAAGTTGCCTGTAAAATAAATATAAATCCTAAGCTAGCTACAATGTACAGTTATAATGTACAATTGTACAGTTATATTGTAGCTAGCTTAGGGTTTATTTTATAGGTATTTAGTTTTAAATAGGAATAATTTATTTAATTGTAGTAATTTTATTTAGATGTATTTAAATAATATTTAAATTAGGGGGGTGTTAGGGTTAGGGTTAGACTTAGGTTTATGGGTTAATAAATTTATTATAGTGGTGGTGACGTTGGCGGCGGCAGATTAGGGGTTAATAAATTTAATATAGTTGCGGCGACGTTGGGGGGGCAGATTAGGGGTTAATAACTATAATTTAGGGGTTAATAAGTGTAAGATTAGGGGTGTTTAGACTCGGGGTTCATGTTAGGGTGTTAGGTGCAGACATAACAAGTATTTCCCTATAGGAAACAATGGGGCTGCGTTAGGAGCTGAACGCTGCTTTTTTGCAGGTTCCGATCAGCCAATAGAATGCGAGCTCAATCTGATTGGCTGATTGGATCAGCCAATCGGATTGAACTTGAATCTGATTGGCTGATTCAATCAGCCAATCAGATTTTTCCTACCTTAATTCCCATTGGCTGATAGAATCCTATCAGCCAATCGGAATTCGAGGGACACCATCTTGGATGATGTCCCTTAAAGGAACCTTCATTCGTCGTCTAGTCATCGGGAGAAGAGGATGTTCCGCGCCGGAGGTCTTGAAGATGGAGCCGCTCCTCGTCGGATGGATGAAGATAGAAGATGCCGCTTGGATGAAGATATTTGCCGGTCCGGATGTCCTCTTCTTGCCGGATAGGATGAAGACTCCGGAGCCTCTTCTGGACCTCTTCTTTCTGGATAAGATGAAGACTTTGGAGCCTCTTCTGGACGGATCGGTGATACCCGGCGTGGTGAAGATAAGGTAGGGAGATCTTCAGGGGCTTAGTGTTAGGTTTTTTAAGGGGTGTTTGGTTTAGATTAGGGGTATGTGGGTGGTGGGTTGTAATGTTGGGGGGTTATTGTATGTTTTTTTAAAGGCAAAAGAGCTGAATTCTTTGGGGCATGCCCCGCAAAAGGCCCTTTTAAGGGATGGTAAGGTAAAAGAGCTGTAAACTTTTTATTTTAGATTAGGGTAGGGCATTTTTTTATTTTGGGGGGGCTTTGTTATTTTTTTAGGGGGCTTAGAGTAGGTGTAATTAGTTTAAAATTCTTGTAATCTTTTTTAATTTTTATTAATTTAGTGTTTGTTTTTTGTAATTTAGTGTTTGTTTTTTTTTGTAATTTAGTTTAGTTGATTTAATTGTAGATAATTGTAGGTAGTTTATTTAACTAATTTATTGATAGTGTAGTGTTAGGTTTAATTGTAACTTAGGTTAGGATTTATTTTACAGGTAATTTTGTAATTATTTTAACTAGGTAGCTATTAAATAGTTATTAACTATTTAATAGCTATTGTACCAAGTTAAAATAAATTCAAAGATGCCTGTAATAAATATAAATCCTAAAATAGCTACAATGTAATTATTATTTATATTGTAGCTATATTAGGGTTTATTTTACAGGTAAGTGTTTAGCTTTAAATAGGAATACTTTATTTAATTAGATTTATTTTATTTCATTAGATTTAAATTATATTTAACTTAGGGGGGTGTTAGGGTTAGGGTTAGACTTAGCTTTAGTGGTTAATACATTTATTATAGTAGCGGTGAGGTCCGGTCAGAAGATTAGGGGTTAATAAGTGTAGGTAGGTAGCGGCGACGTGGGGGGGCAGATTAGGGGTTAATAAATATAATATAGGGTTCGGCGATGTTAGGGGCAGCAGATTAGGGGTACATAGTGATAATGTAGGTTGCGGCGGTGTGCGGTCGGCAGATTAGGGGTTAAAAAAATGTATTAGGGTGGTGGCGATGTGGGGGACCTCGGTTTAGGGGTACATAGGTAGTTTATGGGTGTTAGTGTACTTTAGAGCACAGTAGTTAAGAGCTTTATGAACCGGTGTTAGCCCAGAAAGCTCTTAACTCCTGACTTTTTTCTGCGGCTGGAGTCTTGTTGTTAGAGTTCTAACGCTCACTTCAGCCTAGACTCTAAATACCGGTGTTAGAAAGATCCCATTGAAAAGATAGGATACGCAATTGACGTAAGGGGATCTGCGGTATGGAAAAGTTGCAGCTGGAAAGTGAGCATTAGACCCTTTCCTGACTGACTGTAAATACCAGTGGGCGGCCAAAACCAGCATTAGAACTCTAAATCTAGGCGTTAGTGTTTAATGTCCCTTTAAAGGGACAGTCTACTTTTAAATATTTATTGCTTAAAAAGATAGATAATCCCTTTATTACCCATTATCCAATTTTGCACAGCCAACATGGTTATATTACTATACTTTCTTATATATAGGTGGCGAGAGTCCATTCCTACCATTAGGGGATGCAAAAGTGTAAAGGAGTTTTTCTTCCTCAAGTCTAAGGAAAAATCTAAAAACTCCTAATGGTTTTCTTTTCTTATATAAAATATATAGAATAGAACACTGACTCATCTGACTCATCTGTTTATAACAAGTTTCCTCTAGTTCAAACTAAGGACCTGATGCTAATTGGAACAAGTCCAAAGAGTATAAGGAGTTGGTTCCCTCCCCAAAACTGCATGAAACTATTGTTTCAAGGGCATACGCACATATGCTACAATACCTTGTGTTCCAGCATTTAAAGACCACCCCCACTCAGAGAGAAAGCAATGACATGTATTATAAGTTTGGTCCCAAATTCTTAGTTCTGCTAAGGGTCAGTTTAAATCAGGAGGCTTAGGTTCCATCTGTCAAAGACAAAAAAAAAGAAAAAAGAAAAAAAAATGTCAAACTGTCTGATTTCAGACAGATATGGTAATAATTATTCCAGTCCAATTACAGGGACAAAGAATGGAATTTTAATCAAATCTCTTAATTGTTCCATAGAAGGAAGACTCCTTAAGACTAATTGTGGATTTAGGAACTTTAAACAATTTTGTAGGGATTCTATTTTTCAGAATGGAACATACTGAATTATTCTACCTTAAAGGGACATGAAATCCAAATTTTTTCTTTTATGATTTAGAAAGAGCATGCAATTTTAAACAACTTTCTAATTTACTTCTATTATCTATTTTGCTTCATTCTCTTGATATACTGTGCTGAAAAGCATATCTAGATAGGCTCAGTAGCTGCTGATTGGTTGCTGTACATAAATGCCTCGTATGATTGGCTCACCCATGTGCATTGCTATTTTTTCAACAAAGGATAGCTAAATAATGACGCAAATTAGATAATAGAAGTAAATTGGAGTGTTGTTTAAAATTGTATTCTTTACTTGAATCATGAAATAATTATTTTGGGATTAGTGTCCCTTTAAATAAGGTCATTTTATGTCCACATTAATAAAGTATATTTACCTTAATATTCAAATTTACTCAAAACATCACCCGTTTCTGAGGTTTGCTTTTCTGGAAAAGCATTATCATTTTGTTGCTCTTCCATTTGGTCTAGCTACAACTCCAAAAATATTTATCAAGGTTCTTGGTAACCTTTTGTCTGCAAAAGACCTCAGGATATTACAGTGCTTCCTTATCTAGATGATATCTTGGTACTAGCTCAGCCCTTTCCTTTAGCAGAATTCACATGACACAACTATTGTTGTTTCTTCTAAACAGATTCAGTGTACATTAATCTTTCTCTAACAGAGTAGAGACAGATGACAATGGTATCAGTCTATCCAAACCTTCAGTCACTTTCACTCCCTTCAGTGGCTCTGTGTATAGAATAGGTCTCATAAATGTAATTTCATGTGAGACCTCTTCCCCTTTGTATGCTGCGTCAATGGTGCAGGGATTATTATTATTCAAGGGGCGCTTCTTGATCATCCTACCTCATCTCTGATTATGACAGATGCAAATCTTAAGGTTGGGGAGCTGTTTAGGGGTCTCTGACAGCACAGTGTTTGGGATCCTCAGAAGTGAGGTTCCCAATCAATATGATATATTCTGTGCAATTTTCAGGGCCCTTCACGCGTAACCTCTGTTGATAAGGGAGTCTTAGCTCCATTTGCAGACAGATTATGTCACAGCAATAACTTCTGTCAACCACCAAGGGGTAGCTCCCAGTTCCCTATCTATGATGGAGGTGTCTAGGATAATCTCTCATGCAGGAGTCAATTCTTCCATAAATCTTATGATTCACATCTCAGGAGTGAACAAATGGGAGGCAGAATTTCTTAGTCATTAGTCTCTACATCCAGGGGTATAGTCCCTTCATTGGATGTGTCCTATCTGATTGTGGATCTTTGAGGCCTACCAGTGATATCTGAAGTACTGAAGTTAGCATGTCTGAGTCTTAAAATGTGTGCTTTGTTGTGCATGAGAGAAAAAACATCAACGCTCCACTTGTAATGTAGCCATATATGTTTTATTAAATATTTTTATTTCTGCTGAGCATTTGAAATGCTTAGCCCTGGAATCCAGTGAGATTTGCTTCTGTCAGTGTGCAGACTAACTGAATCAGCACAATTAGGTGTGGCAAATCTTTTTAGTTTCCATTTGCTATTTTTGTTTTACCCCTGTAGTCTACATATGGAGGCCTATTTATCATAGGTCTTGCGGACCTGATCTGAGAAGTGCGGATCAGGTCCGCAAGACCTCGCTGAATGCGGAGAGCAATACGCTCTCCGTATTCAGCATTGCACCAGCAGCTGACAAGAGCTGCTGGTGCAACACCGCCCCCTGCAGACTCGCGGCCAAATTGGTGTCAATCAACCCGATCGTACTTGATCGGGTTGAATTCCTTCGATTCCTGTCCGCCTCATCAGAGCTTGAGCATCGGAGCTTGATAAATAGGCCTCATAGTCTACACAAGGTTTTTTTTTTTTTTTAAGTTTTAAGCGGTGGGCCTCCCCTTTGATGAAATCAACAAGACAGCACCCCCCACCATAATAAATGTTACTTTATTATTATTTTTTAGAGAAATTTGTAATATTTATTTTTAGTCTTAATTTGAGTAATTTACATCTGATCAAGGGTTCATACACAGATTTGGAGCTGATTCTTGTGAAACCAAAAGAGTGCTTCACTCACAGTTCAATTTGCAGTTTGTTAATCCTTTGTTAAATGGAAGTTACTTATCAAGACAACAGACCGCAGTTCCTTTCTTCCACCTACATCCCACCCTTTTCCTAAGTACATAGCAAGTGTCTTTGTTGGCTCTTAAAAATCATTCTATGTTTTACCAGTCAGCTACTGCATGTGGTCTCCATAGAATAATGCAAAGTGTCACTGCTCCATGCCACCCCTTATATGCTCTAGAGCCCCCTGGAGAGGCTCGCCTCACACGTTTAAAACACTGGTCTACACTATGCCAGATCCTTTTGTTTCTTTTTATAAATTAAGTAGATGTTAATTCTATCTTTCTTGTTGGAATGTCCGTCCTTGTAGCACACTGTAACATTTAGTGCTGCTAGTGCACTTAAAGCATTTCATTAGTAAATTTCTTATATTCAGACACCTCTTGTCACTAACTATTTGTATCTGAAAATCCTTAAATGGAAGAGTGGAATCAGATTTCATTATGTGCCAATGTTTATGTAGTACCATCTTGATCATTTTCTTACCAGGTAAATATGCTATGCTTTTTAATCATGTAGTCTGGGATGGTGTCCTTCAGTTTCTCATCTATACTAGATTCCTCAATGTTGTTCTTAATTACCTTGCAAAACTTTGATTTGCACATGGCCCGTATTAACTGATATGGATTGCTACTGAAAGCCGGTAGCAAGTCATTATTTTTACCACTTCTTTTTTATGATAGAATGCTCTAGGTAAGTCACCATGTCATAAAATAAATATGTCAGGCCAAAATCTCTTCCTTACCTTGAACAATGTAGAGAAAAGGTGAAGAAATAGGAATTACTGACTAGTTTAATATACTGGCAGTGGTCTTTAGTCTTCTGCCCCATCTTTTTACCACAAACTTCAAACACATGGAACTAAATTGAAGATATTGCAGAAGCCAATCCTAATTATTCCTCAGCTTCTACCAAGAAAGATGTGGATCATAGTTGTACACAGAATTTGATATGTGTCGAATTTGGAGACTTCCAGTGGAGACAATGAATATGGTGCAAATCTTGAGGCTGGTGCTGCAGATGCTGTTTTTTATAGGGTGTATGACAGAAATTATGTCACTAGGCATAAAATGATACAGAAATTTGTTTGTGAGACCAACACTTGGTGCTTGGTTATTCACTTGAGATTATCCTTGCTATTGTTTCTGATTCTGCTCCCTTATTATGATTTGACCTTAGAATTTTAAATTATGATTTATGCATGACCTCTTGCTGTTTTGCTTGATTTCTACTGACTACCTGTTGTTGACATTTGGAACAATGTACCTGAATATTATTCTGGTATCTCCCTGTGCCGGATTGCTGACTAACTTTCGGACATCTGACCTTGGCTGTCTTTGACCATTATGATCAAATTAACCTCTGCATGACTGAATCATATAACTAAGGTAACCACTTTTAATTTTACAACATCCAGAAATTTGCATAGGGTTGGAATTTAATTTGAAGCATAATGTACCATCAGTCAAAGTGTTACATCATAAGAAAGAGGTCATCAATGTACCATCTATAAAAAACAAAAAGTTGGATGCTAAATACATCTATCTGCTGTTTCATACTGATCCATAAACAAATTAGCTATGAAAAAGTAGTCCACAAAAATCCAACATGGTTTCTTAAAGGAGCCCCTTAGAGACACAATAGATTCCCAATGGTTTTTAGTATCCTTATGTATTTTAGTTAGATACATATTGAATACTCAAATGTATATTTAAAAATAAAGCCATCTATAAATATATCAAGGGCACACCAATTCTGGCTTTAAATTGTGTTATATATATATGGATCCTTATTTAATAATCAATATGGGTGAATATCTTAAAGTTGTTTCATGATATATTTAAGATAATTGCCATATCCAATAGATCTGCCCTTATCTGCTGCCCTGATTATAATAGAAGGATCTGTAGAAAATGTAATACGGTTCTGAGATCTAAATTCATTAGATTGTATCTCACATGTCTGATATTAGCTCCACTGCTGATCTAATTAATCTGGTGAACGTCTTAATACTGTGATGAGTAGTGACCTTTCTGTATGCCAATATATGTGTTAACATAATCAAACTTACAAGTAGGATGAGCAAACCAAACTCTGTTTTTGTAAGTTTTCTACTTCTGATATTACAGACTTTATTTTGGGGTTCTACCTAGACAACCAAGGAAGCATGCAGCTGTATCCACTCTCCCTGCATATGGTCTTATTTTTTCTTATGTTTACTTTGTGACCTAGGTACCACTGCAAATAATGACTGCTGTGGGCATGCCCTGCTTCATGGACATTCCTGGAATGGGAACAGCACTTGTTAAATGGAGTGCCCGGAGGAGACTTACCAAGTCTCAAATCATATGTAAAGCAATAAGTCCTCCAGCACTTGCAATAATAAAAGACCTTTATTAATATTACAACATGGATCAATAAATATCTGCATTTATTATTGGAAGTGCTGGAGGACTTGTTGCTTTTCATGGACATTCCTGACATTATTATGTAGTGCAGTTGTTTATGTCATAACCGCTGAAAGAACTGCTGAAAATTGTCACTAAATTCTTTCTTGGATGATTTCTGTTCTTGCTTTTTTTTAAAATGTTGCCTTCTTCTGAATTAAATAACCACTTGTACACTATTTTCTCTCTTGTCAACCTTGAATTTTTTTAGTTTATTAGTTCTATTAATACAGTCCAATATTTCTGTGTCTGAATAATGACTTGTTCCAAGCAGTTCTCAGGGTTATCATAAGTCAAAACTCTACACAGTATCTATGACATGTTCTATTTCTTTATTTTTAAACAAATTATCTATTTCCTCAATCACTAATAACATGAGGTCAATTGAGCACTTGCAAATGATGTGACACTATTTCAGCAATATTCCTGCCAAAAGTGGGAATGTTCTTAATGTAAAAACCTTGCAGTGTAAATCTTCTGTGAAAATAGTCTGATAAGTATGAACCAAGTAACTCTAGATAAATTTGTTTCTTATTCAATATAATCATTAATTGGTAAAGACCTCTAGGTAACTGCAATGCAGTTGAGACCTGGCTAGTCTCTTTCCATGCCCCACTCTGGAGAGTGTGCTGTCTTCTCCTGTGGATTCTTCATATGGGTTAACATCAGTAGAGGGCAAAGTATTGCTGATACCCCAACTAAATTCTGTGTCCATGTATTTGCTGCTTTAACACTTTTGTAGGTGTGGTTTCTTCTGGAAAGTACTTGTGGTTGCTAGGTCAGCATACAGTATGTACAGATGGACATGCACATAAATCAAATTAAGTAGCCAACTATCAGGGTGTCAGGGTAAAGGATAGTTATATTTTGGACAATACATACGTATACATACAGAACACTGAGAACCTCGATGTTTTATTCCCTATTTAAGCTATTAAGCAACATTATTTAATAGGACATCACATTAAAGTGATGAGGATTCAATAATTGTGGTATAAACAGTACCTCATGCACTAAAGTCCTATCAGTCAGGACTGTTCTATGTACTCTTACCATTGGTATCTTCTTTTGCTATACTACAAAGTGCAGCACCATTAATTAAGTTTTTACAGCGGCATAAAGTAAATCTATGGAGTTATTTAATTCTCCTTTTGGCTTTTATTTACAAAAGTTAAGGCTATTATTTTCCTATTTAATTTTAAAATAATATATATTATTATTTTATTAAAAAAAAACAATTTTGTTTGCTGATTTATTTTTTGTGCAGCTGTTCTTATGTCCTTGCAGTTATGTATTTGGGCTTTATAATACAAGTATGATGAATTTACTTTGCAAGTATGGCTTATTTTTGCAATTATTAATTAGAGATTTTTATTTATAAAAGTTAATTTTGTTTGCTATCATATACTGTAATAAATACTATTTAACCAATGTTGTTCTATAAATGTAGACATATTCATATAAAATACACAAATACATTATACATACACAAAAATCATGAATATATACACCCACCCACAAATACATATAAAACATATAAAAAAAAATACACACATAAATAGGTTTAATATCAAAAGTATGCTGTTATAATTGTAAATCTATTTTCAGTTTGTTTTTTTGACCTCAAGGTTTGTTTATCAGTATGGTTGTCAATTTTATCTAAAATGTGTTCCAAATATTAAAATATCAGCCTATAAGTCTATGTTTTGCATTCATTTTAACAGCTTTTTCAGAGAAAAATTATGCATGAAATGAATAACAAGACTTAAGAAAACAAGGAATAGGAGACAAAAAGGAAAATAAAATACAATTGTTAATATTAAATTACCATCCTAAAATGGTATACAGGGTTCTATTGTTAACATAAACTACATTAATCATGCCGTGTATGTAGCTTTGAAGGCCCTTCGATTCAGGCTCACATGAGCGAACATACAGTACAGCCAACACTTAAGAAGCAGTGGTCATCAGACCATTGCTTCCGAACCTGTATGCTCGCTCTTAGTTGACAGATTAAAATCACCTGGACATGTTTGCCCAGGTGATTGACAGCCCCAACTCATGCACAATTGGGATAATGTGAGAAGGGGGTGGCATTGCAAGCAGAGGGACAATTTTAAATGCAGGCAGCACATTGCTGCCCACTTTCTAAAATCTCGGACAGACAGGTTCACAGAAGCAAACCTTGTCCATCTGGGCTTTGATAAATGGGGCTCCATATGTCAAGGGTGTACAAATATGGGATGTAGAAAAAAACAGAATACAAATGTACCTATATGTGTTATTGTTAATAAACATTTTGTTTCTTTCCTTTGTTTAAATTAGACCTGTGCATTTGTTTCATCCAAAAGATTAGTTTCTAATTATTTTAAATGATTGGTTCAGCCCAAGGGGCCAATTTATCATTGCATCAATCATAACACATTCACTGGAGTCAATACACTCGCCAGACACTGCTGCCGATCAAAAACACATGCGTCAAGTACAGCGCAATGAGTATCGGACTGTTGATAAATAAGAGTCATCAATGTCGTGGATATTCTGTTTTTTCCAACTTTATTTATACCATTTAATTACTGTCCATGAACAAGCACATTTCTCTAAAGCTAATCTTTTAATTTTTATTTGTTAATGTCCAAGAAATAGCTAGATTTATACCTGAACAAGCAATAATATCTCATAGAAAGTAATTTTTTTATTTATTTATATAAAAATCTGATATATGATACTTTCACATAAATGAATGTGTATTTGTATTTCTAGAAATCAAGATATTATTATTATTATTATCATTTATTTGTATAGCGCCGCCAAATTGCGTAGCGCTGAGATATGCCTATCTCAAGATTTTTTCTTTTTTTTTAAATGATTATTAATGCTAGAATTTGTACATATATCTTTGCACATACTTGCATATATGTGTTATGTCAGAAATCTTTTGCAAACATATTTAAATGTCCATAAATTCCTTTTTATGTTCTAAACAATGTTGTCTGTCATATCTCTGTGTTTATTTATACCACTATATGTATATAGTGTAAATATATAATTCTTCTGAGCAAGAATAATTGCAAATATAACATGTAATCAGGGTATCATATGTATTTATTTGCAATCAATGGATATTTTAAGAGCTGGGACAGTTTTCTCTCTGCACCTGTGTAACCCTTCCTGATTGCAGTCTAGTATGAAACATCACCCTACACAGGTGTTAAAAAATGGGTTGGCATTTAAGATGAAAATGAAAATCAAGAGATGGAAGAAAAACACTGAAAATAGCATGACTGTAAAGAGGTGATTTTAATTTCTGCTGTATCTGATGGATGACAGTTTAATTTTAAAGATAGACCTCAGCGCCTGATGAGAACCTATGGGCCTGGGGGCGGGTGACTCCTAGCTATTACCCAGTATAAGATACTTAAATGTGAGAGAATCCCAGGCGCCTACCCTAAGGAGGCTAGGTTTAAGTAATCAGATATCACAGTGTGGCTAAAAAATAATTAATTTAATATATCTTCACACGTAGATAAATGGAGGTACAGTTGAATTAAGAACAATAAAATACAAAGTAAAAACAAATAACAGTACAGACTTCATGGATCCATGATAAGATATTGGATATAACAAATTGATAAAACAAGGTAAAAACGATACGCAATTGATTACAGCAAGATATAGAACAAATCAATGGTGGTAAATCAATTGGTGAAAGTAAATCTGATGGCTTCAAATGGTGAACTTAGTTGATCAAACAGTGAAAAAATAACAGTGAAAAAGATTCTATAAAAATTCCTAAAAATCCAAAATCCAAGAAAAAAAGATAAGATGTTAAGCCTTATTCTATTGTTTGCTACTTATCTAGGACAATCTACACTATATTCTATTTGTTTTTTCCACAGGTGGATCGTTCTTTCCTTTTTTGTTATTGTTGTATTGCTTCTACATCAACAACCAAGTATCACTAACATTTGTTTTGAAGACTGTCGGTGTACTTACATTTTTATCTTTATTTTTCATTTTTCATTTTTTTTTTATTTTTATACACTACAATTTATGCTGTGATGTTTCAACACTACAAACTTTGCTACATTTGCACCAATTTGCTATTCGTTTGATACACGGATCTTTGATTTTTTGAGACTTTCGTCACTGATTTAGACTTTCAACTACAACCGGATCACATAAAATTCAATTTTGAATAACACATTGACTATTTACAACAGGATTTTACACACCTTATTTTTATCCCCTTTTTTTCTTTTTTTCTTGGATTTTGGATTTTTAGGAATTTTTATAGAATCTTTTTCACTGTTATTTTTTCACTGTTTGATCAACTAAGTTCACCATTTGAAGCCATCAGATTTACTTTCACCAATTGATTTACCACCATTGATTTGTTCTATATCTTGCTGTAATCAATTGCGTATCGTTTTTACCTTGTTTTATCAATTTGTTATATCCAATATCTTATCATGGATCCATGAAGTCTGTACTGTTATTTGTTTTTACTTTGTATTTTATTGTTCTTAATTCAACTGTACCTCCATTTATCTACGTGTGAAGATATATTAAATTAATTATTTTTTAGCCACACTGTGATATCTGATTACTTAAACCTAGCCTCCTTAGGGTAGGCGCCTGGGATTCTCTCACATTGATGACAGTTTAATGTTAGGTAGACTATCCCTTTGAGCTATCAGCTTAAAGGGATATGAATCCAAATGTTTTCTTTCATAATTCAGGTAGCTCATGCGATTTTAAGCAACTTTCTAATTTACTCCTATTATCAAATGTTCTTCATTCTCTTGGTATGCTTTGTTGAATGAGCAGCAGTGCACTACTGGTTGCTGACTGAACATTATATATATGTACAGTATATATATGCATCCACCAATCAGCAGCTAGAGCATAGGTTATTTACTGCTCCTGAGCTTTCCTAGCTAAACATTTCAGCAAATGATAACAAGAGAAGGGAGCAAAGTAAATAATAGAAGTAAATTGGAAAGTAGTTTAAAATTGTACTCTCTATTTAAATCATGAAGTATTTTTTTAGGGTTTCATGTCCCTTTAAGATTATATTAAATCAAGCATCATTCGATTATTTAAATCTTATACAAATATTACACTGTGTAGCCTAATGTCATCATCAATGCTAATTTTACATATACATACTTTTAAATTATAATACACAATGTAACAAATGACACAAGTTCTGATGAGTGATCAATGACTCAAGTATAGAGCATTTTGATTCGTTAGTGATAGTAGAAAATATATATTTCAATCAGATTGGCTGATTTCATTAGTCACATGATTATGCATTTACCAATAAGAAGTTGTGGAAAACTTTACCAGTTTGTGGGTTGTTTAGGAGTTTGAGTATTGCGTCAAATTTGGTGCGAAAAGTGTTGCATCAAATTTGGTGCGAAATGGAGAGTTTGACTTGTATTACATGCGTTAAACATGGTGCCAATAGATTTATCCAAAAAAAGGAAGTTGGCTATATTATGTAATGCATTTATTTTATTTTTATCCCTATATCTACCAGTGCACCAAATTTGGAGCAATAATATTGTCCCCTAGCTTTGTAATGAGAGACAACGATGAAACATAATCCTTAAGTAGTAATGTATTTATTTCATGTGTATCCCTATATCTACTAGTGCACCAAATTTGAAGCAAAACTTTGCACCAAATTTGGAGCAATAATATAATATCTCCCTAATTTACTTTTTATTTAAATAATGTTTTTATTGAGGTCATAAACATAAATCATAATACATAAGTAAGACATATTTAGGTATTCCTTTTCATGTAACAAAGTATGCAGAGACCAAGGTAACTAATATCTTACTACTAGTTTCTCCATGGCTCCTCGAAGGGAGTCCACTCACATAATGAACCTCAGATTTCTTCTATTTCAACACTCTTTTAACAAGTGGAGCAAATAAAGCAAACAATTGGACAAACAATAACATAACAGACAATCTCCGGTAGCAGCTTATAGGCATTCCCTAATTTACTTTTATTACCTAACTAGGCGATAAGCCTGCCCAGAGTGCAGTCTATTTTTTAAAAACTACAAACCCCAAAGCTAATATTACAAAAAATTACAGAAAAAAATAAACAAATCTATCCAAAATCAAAAAATAAAACCTAAACGAATAGCCCTATAAAAATAAAAAAATCCCCCACAAATAAAAACACGCCCTAATCTAATACTAAACTATAAGTAACCTTTAAAAGGGCTTTTGCAGGGCATTGCCCTAAGTTAAACTGCTCTTTTACCTAAAAAATACCAATTAACCCCTAACAGTAAAACCCCCCACCCAACCAACCCCCCCAAAATAAAAAAAACTAAGTCTAAAAAAACCTAAGCTACCCAT
Source organism: Bombina bombina (assembly GCF_027579735.1). Lineage (NCBI taxonomy): Eukaryota > Metazoa > Chordata > Amphibia > Anura > Bombinatoridae > Bombina > Bombina bombina. Next base: position 324,644,068 of record NC_069503.1, read on the forward strand.
TGCCCCTAAGGGGGCATTTGTATGGGCATTGTCCTTAAAAGGACATTCAGCTATTTTACTGGCCTTAAAAGGGCAATCAGCTCTTTTACAGCCAAAAAAAAAACCTATTCTAAAAAAAAGCCCCATCAAAAAATAAAAAAAAAGGCTAAGACTAAGCCCCAAATATGTACTCACCATTCCTGAAGTCCAGCGGTAAAGATCTTCTTACAGGCAGCTCCATCATCTTCTCTCTTCATACTGAGCAAAGGCAGCGCAGAGCAGAGGTGCGGAGCGGTCTTCCCTGATGCGCGGATCAGGAGCATCAGTTGTCAGCAGCCCTTCTCAGTGGCGGTCCTCAGCGGCAGCAGTCCTCTGCAGCGTGGATTTCTGTACCTTTTCCTAATGGAGTTAAATACTTGGGTCAACTGGGGGATCATAATATCTTGTATGGATTTGTAAAAAATACCCGAGTATCCATCTGGTCCAGGTGTTTTGGAGCTTTTTAAATTGTTTATGGCTGCCCTTAGCTCCTCCTGAGTAGTAGGAGAATTCAGAGTTTTGAGTTTATCATCAGAAACAGTTGGTAGTGTGCTTTGACCTAGAAAACTATCTAGTTCTTCCAATTTGTCTTTACCTCTGTTAGGATCGGGAAGGTTATACAAACCATTATAGAAATTAGCAAACATGTTGGCAATACAAAGAGGATCATTAGTAAATGTGTTATCTGGCTTCTGCAGCTGTGGTGCTGTAGTGCTTCTGGTCAGTTCCTTGAGTTCATTTGCTAGCATTTTGTCTGGCTTATTACCGTATATATAATAATGTGTGTCTATAATTTTAATGGACCTAATCGCTTCTTTGTCTAATAATTGTTTTATTTCATAATTCTTAGCTCTAAGCTGTTTGATATATTTTTTTTATTTGGGTTGTGAGTCATTTGGGTTCTTAATAAATTTGCCTTGGATTGCAGCTGTGTCAACTTGGCTTTAGTTTGTTTAATCCTCCTACCCGACTCTGCAATTAAGAAACCCTTTACAAAAGCTTTTAAGGCACCCCAAACAAATAAGGGGTTAGAAGTGCTATCTTCATTAATTGAAATTAATTTAGAGATCTGTTGGTGAAGCTGTTGTAGTAAGATTTTATCCTGTAACAAGCCAGTATTTAGTGTCCAAGATTTAGTTCTATCTGGGTTGAATACTCCAGATAGAGTAGCTTCAACCATGGAGTGGTCTGATCATGGACAGTTTTTATCAGGAGTGGAATCAATATTTGGCTTGCAAATATATAATCTATCCTAGAGTGTGAGTAATGCATTTAGGCAATTATGTATAGTCCCTCACATTGCCATTTAATGTTCTCCAACAATCAATTAGATTGTGGTCCGATATAAAATCTTTTAAAATATTATGGGACGGTCGACAGTTAGCCTGCGTCATCCCTTGTGTGGTACGATCTAGTTTGTGATCCAATGTAAGATTAAAGTCTCCCCCAATAATAGTTTTATATTTCCTCCAGAGAGTTAAGAGTTTACTCTTTTTCGTCATAAAGGCCGCTTGGTGATCATTTAGAGCAGAGATGTTAACTATTACTACTGGGGTATTCTGGATCAAACCTCTAAAAAGGAGTTATCTCCCTTCTTTATCTATGACTACTTCTTCCTCATTGAAGTTTAAGGATGAGTGAAGGAGAACCGTAACCCCACCATTTTTTTTTATTACGGACTGCATGATACTGAATGGGGTACATCTTATCCCAATATTTTGGAGTATTTGTTTTAGTGAAGTGTGTTTCTTGTAACATGACTATCTGTGCCTTTCGGCCTTTGTAAGTGGAGATTGCCATTTTCCTTTAAATATCGGAGTTAAGTCCCCTCGCATTATGCAATACTATTTTAATAGACATCTTGAGAGGTAGGGGGCATTATCATCATATTAGCTTTCTCAAATTGTAATGTAATGTAGGGCTCAGAGGAACCCCAAAGGTAGCCTTGTGGTGGAGAGCCAGGACTTACCAAATGTAAAAGACATCTGAACAGTAAATAGCTTCTAATAGACAATGTATTTTGCAATAAAGATAGAACATTGATTGTAATCTCAAAACAGTAAGAAAACGATTACATGTTGGAAAATGTAACAACTTTAACAAGAAGTACAATTGGATTAAATACTTCAAGACCATGAGAAACAATTGAATTCTCATAAGTGTATTAGGGTTCCCAACCTGGGGAGTTTGGGGAGACGTATGGGGAGGCAGGTCCCATAGTGTCCAAAAAATGAAATATATATCTGCTTATATTCCCTTGATGGTTATTATGTAGCATGATGGGGGAAGGAGAGAGAAGGGATGTGAGTGGTTAGCAGGAAAAAGAAGAAATGAGGGGTAAGGTGGGGATGTGTTATATGAGTATAGAAGCATTAGTACATACATAGAGGAGAAAAAAAGGGGGGGTTAGCTCCAGAGAAGAACACAAATGCTATTAAATATATTAGAACATTTAGGTAGACATGATGTCCATAAAAAATTTGAACTCTTAACAAACAATTGTGAACACAACCAGTCAATCTGATATTAGGTTAAATAAAAGTATGTCTAGTGGAGGTTGGGTCAAAAAGATGACCCTGCTTACTAATTATGTTTGAAATGAAGAATACTCAACACTTTGGGGCCTAGTTATCAAGCCGTCAACCTCAAATATGCTGGAATTCCGCAGCATATTTGTGGCGAGGCTGATTCGCCTTAGTTATCAAGCCCTAGACACCGGCAAAAGTAGAATTTTGTGACGTAAGCTTCGATCCGCCGGACTCAGTCCGACACAGATTGATGCTTACGTCACTACAGATGTTCCGCACACAAGTGCGGCACAATCTGACTACTTTTGCTAGTTATCAAAAAACTAGCAGGTACGCTTGGCACTTTTCCGGCCCAGCGTACCTGGTTTTCAAATGGTTTTCTATTGGCGGTTCCGATCAGCCAATAGAATGCAAGCTCAATCTAATTGGCTGATTGGATCAGCCAATCGGATTGAACTTCAATCTTATTGGCTGATTCAATCAGCCAATCAGATTTTTCCTACCTTAATTCCGATTGGCTGATAGAATGCTATCAGCCAATTGGAATTGAAGGGACGCCATCTTGGATGAAGTCCCTTAAAGGAACCTTTATTCGTCGTCGGCTCGTCTGAAGATGGCTCCACTCCGGATGGATGAAGATTGAAGACGCCGCTTGGATGAAGACTTCTATCGGATGGAAGACCTCTTCAGCGTCTTCACCCAGCCGAGCCAAAATTCTTCATCCAAGCGGAGCAAGAAGAGGTCCTCCATCCGGTAGAAGTCTTCATCCAAGTGGGGCAGAAGAGGTCTTCCATCCGATTGAAGTCTTCATCCAAGCGGAATCTTCTATCGTCCTCCATCCGGAGCGGAGCGGCAGCATCCTGAAGACCTCCGACGTGGAACATCCATCCTGGCCGACGACTGAACGACGAATGACGGTTCCTTTAAATGACGTCATCCAAGATGGCGTCCCTCGAATTCCAATTGGCTGATAGGATTCTATCAGCCAATTGGAATTAAGGTAGGAATATTCTGATTGGCTGATTGGTCTTCAGGATGCTGCCGCTCCGGATGGATGACGATAGAAGATTCCGCTTGGATGAAGACTTCAATCGGATGGAAGACCTCTTCTGCCCCGCTTGGATGAAGACTTCTACCGGATGGAGGACCTCTTCTTGCTCCGCTTGGATGAAGAATTTGGCTCGGCTGGGTGAAGACGACTCAAGGTAGGGAGATCTTCAGGGGCTTAGTGTTAGGTTTATTTAAGGGGGGTTTGGGTTAGATTAGGGGTATGTGGGTGGTGGGTTGTAATGTTGGGGGGGGTATTGTATGTTTTTTTTTACAGGCAAAAGAGCTGAACTTCTTGGGGCATGCCCTGCAAAGGGCCCTGTTCAGGGCTGGTAAGGTAAAAGAGCTTTGAACTTTAGTAATTTAGAATAGGGTAGGGCATTTTTTTATTTTGGGGGGCTTTGTTATTTTATTAGGGGGCTTAGAGTAGGTGTAATTAGTTTAAAATTGTTGTAATATATTTCTAATTTTTGTAAATATTTTTTTTTTTTTTGTAACTTCGTTCTCTTTTATTTTTTTTACTTTAGTTAGTTTATTTCATTGTATTTATTTGTAGGAATTGTATTTAATTTATTTATTGATAGTGAAGTGTTAGGTTTAATTGTAGATAATTATAGGTATTTTATTTAATTTATTTATCGATAGTGTAGTGTTAGGTTTAATTGTAACTTAGGTTAGGATTTATTTTACAGGTAATTTTGTAATTATTTTAACTATTTTAGCTATTAAATAGTTCTTAACTATTTGATAGCTATTGTACCTGGTTAAAATAAATACAAAGTTACCTGTAAAATAAATATTAATCCTAAAATAGCTATAATATAAATATAATTTATATTGTAGCTATATTAGGATTTATTTTACAGGTAAGTATTTAGCTTTAAATAGGAATAATTTATTTAATAAGAGTTAATTAATTTCATTAGATTAAAATTATATTTCATTTAGGGGGGTGTTAGTGTTAGGGTTAGACTTAGCTTTAGGGGTTAATACATTTATTAGAATAGCGGTGAGCTCCAGTCGGCAGATTAGGGGTTAATAATTGAAGTTAGGTGTCGGCGATGTTAGGGAGGGCAGATTAGTAGTTAATACTATTTATTATAGGGTTAGTGAGGCGGATTAGGGGTTAATAACTTTATTATAGTAGCGGTGCGGTCTGCTCGGCAGATTAGGGGTTAATAAGTGTAGGCAGGTGGAGGCGACGTTGAGGGGGGCAGATTAGGGGTTAATAAATATAATATAGGGGTCGGCGGTGTTAGGGGCAGCAGATTAGGGGTACATAGGGACAATGTAAGTAGCGGCGGTTTACGGAGCGGCAGATTAGGGGTTAAAAATAATATACAGGGGTCAGCGATAGCGGGGGCGGCAGAATAGGGGTTAATAAGTGTAAGGTTAGGGGTGTTTAGACTCGGGGTACATGTTAGAGTGTTAGGTGCAGATATAGGAAGTGTTTCCCCATAGGAAACAATGGGGCTGCGTTAGGAGCTGAACACGGCTTTTTTGCAGGTGTTAGGTTTTTTTCAGCTCAAACAGCCCCATTGTTTCCTATGGGGGAATCGTACACGAGCACGTTTTTGAGGCTGGCCGCGTCCGTAAGCAACTCTGGTATCGAGAGTTGAAGTTGCGTTAAATATGCTCTACGCTCCTTTTTTGGAGCCTAACGCAGCCATTCTGTGGACTCTCAATACCAGAGTTATTTTAAAGGTGCGGCCAGAAAAAAGCCAGCGTTAGCTACGCGGGTCGTTACCGACAAAACTCTAAATCTAGCCGTTATTTAATAAGAGAAATATTATTTAGATTTATTTAATTAATATTTAAGTTAGGGGGTGTTAGGGTTAGTGTTAGACTTAGGTTTAGGGGTCAATAATTTGTAGGGGGGGGGGGCAGGATAGGGGTTAATAAATTTATTATAGGTGGCGACGGTGTAGGGGGGGCAGATTAGGGGTTAATAAGTTTAATATAGGTTGCAGCATGGTCCGGGAGCAGCGGTTTAGGGGTTAATAAATTTATTATAGGTGGCGACGGTGTAGGGGGGGCAGATTAGGGGTTAATAAGTTTAATATAGGTTGCAGCATGGTCCGGGAGCAGCGGTTTAGGCGACGGTGTAGGGGGGGCAGATTAGGGGTTAATAAGTTTAATATAGGTTGCAGCATGGTCCGGGAGCAGTGGTTTAGGGGTTAAACTATTTATTTAGTTGTGGCGAGGTCCAGGATCCGCAGGATAGGGGTTAATAACTTTATTATAGGTGGCGGCGGTATAGGGGGGGCAAGATAGGGGTTACTAGGTATAATGTAGGTGGCGGTGGGGTCCGGGAGCTTCGGTTTAGGGGTTAATACATTTATAAGAGTTGCGGCGGGGTCTAGGAGTGGTGGTTTAGGGGTTACTAACTTTATTTAGTTGCGGGGTGCTCCGGGGGCGCCGGTATAGGGGATAGAACAGTGTAGTTAGTGTGGGTGCTTAGTGACAGGCTAGCAATAAAGCTGTAAAAAAGCCGAAGAGCAGCGAGATCGGATGAGTGATAACTCTCACAGTCCGCTGCTCATCGCCCCGTACTTGGAGCACGGCTTTTTGACAGCTTTTTTGATAACTTAGGTGAAATTTTTCAGGTCCGCAGCGGCAATGGTAGGCGAGCTTAGGTGGGCGTATTGGGCCGACGAAGGTAGGTAAAGTAGACGGCTTGATAACTAGGCCCCTTTGGCTCCTGTTGTCAGGATTTCCTTTTCGCAAAATGGGTCAGAGTCTATACAGGTGCTAGGATTTGACTTTGATTTTTTTAGGTTTTCTGGCTTTTCCTACTGGTGTTAACTCACAATGAAAGATCTTCTTTTGTGGATCTGTAGACGTTGCAGTATAGCAAATCCCTCTGCTAATGTGGAGCAGGTATGGGTGACATTTTGATGAGAGAATACAAGTTTAAAATGAAAATTCCACCTGTATTTGATTTGTGCTGCAGTGAGAGCTGTTATCTACACTTTTGTAGGGTTATGGGAGCGATATCGGCAAATATTTGTAATGGATGGCCCTCAAAGTTGATGTTCTGCTTCATTCTGGCTGCTTGGAGAATAAGCTCCTTTATTTGAAAGTAGTGAAGTTTAAGAATAACACCTCTTGTTAATGATTGTTGGGGTTTAGTTTAAGCTCTGTGTACTCTGTCCATAAGAAACATATAAGGTTTGATCTCTAATACAAGTTGATGGAAAAGCTTGGGCATTGTTTCTTGTAGGTTTTTATATGATTCTGTTAGGTTTCTAATACGAAGGTTAGATCTGCGGGATCTATTTTCAAGATCTTCAATTTGTTCTTCTAGCTTGGTGATGTAGTCAGCATGTGCTGATAAAGAATTTTGGATCTGCGTAATTTCTTCGCTATGTTGTCTGTTTTTTCTTCCAGTTCTGCTGTGCGGCTGCCAATATCTTTGATGTCTTGTCTCAAGTCAGATAACGCTGTTTTTAGTTCTTCCTGAAACAAAGACTTTATCTGAGACAAGAGTTCTTTATTCTGAGTATCTATGATGCTTGGTGTAGTAATTTCAGTTGTGTTTGCATTAATGTTGTCGCTAGAAGAAGGAGAACCCTTTTCCTGTTGTTTTTGCTTTAGTTGTGATTTATTGAGACATTCTTTGACTGTTTGTGTTTTGTTCTTCATCTTGTCTGCTTTATTAGGAGATTATAGATAGAGTTGGTGTATATCTTTAAAGCTGACAGTGCTTGCAGGCGTACCTCAGGAGCTAGGTTATTAAAGTTGTATTTCAAACATGCCACTTCACGTTGAGTTATAATCTGTTGATAATAGGATATAACACAGTTCAAGTTTGGGAGCCATAATATATTAGTGGCGCAGCATATTATTAAAGTTTCACCTGGTCAAAATGGCATCTTTTCCCGCCAAAATTTAGTTTTAATTATGGCAATATTCTGATCTCATAACGGTCCTATTACTATAAGAAGTAATTATCGACTTGAGTCCCAAATCGAAAAGCGCAATAGCGCTGTACTCCTAGTGTTGCTCTCCTATCACAACTCCCTCTCTTACCGTCCTGGAGCGCCAGACGTTTTCATGGGTCAGGTCCCCTGAGAGCCGTAATGCGTTCCACTTCGGTCTAAATATCTGTTTGTCGTAGCTTGGTAGAAACGGGATCCTATGTGATTGAGAGTATTACTCTTGGGTCCTTGACTCGTCCAGCCATCAGAGTGGAGCCCGACCCTCCGGCGGCTGCAAATGGTCCAGAGGCCTACTAATGAACAGGGCCTGCAATTTTTCCCTTATTAAAGGTTTTTCCAAAGTCTACTAATTGCTTCCAATGTTCCCCTGCAATGTGGCATATCTCAGAAGACAAGATCCAGGTGATATGCAAATAATGTATCAGTTATTTTACTCTATTTAGTCGGAGCTCAAAAAAAACATGACTTATTCCCCTGGCTGCTAATCATGCCCTTTGTGGCTTTTTTTTTTAATTAGGGTTTTTTGGGCTGTAAAAGAGCTGATTGCCCTTTTAAAGGCAGTAAAAGAGCTGAATGCCCATTTAAAGGCAATGCCCATAAAAATGCCCCTTTGGGAAAATTGGTAATTTAGTTTATTTTTGGTGTTATTTTTATTTTATTTTGGGGGGTTTGGTGGGTGGATTTGCAGCCGCCGGAGGGTCGGGCTCAGCTCTGACGGCTGGACGAGTCAAGGACCCAAGAGTAATACTCTCAATCACATAGGATCCCGTGACTACCAAGCTACGACGAACAGATATTTAGACCGAAGTGGAGCGCTCTCAGGGGACCTGACCCATACAAACGTCTGGCGCTCCAGGACGGTAAGAGAGGGAGTTGTGATAGAAGAGCAACACTAGGAGTACAGCGCTATTGCGCTTTTTGATTTTGGACTTAAGCCGATAATTGCTTCTTATAGTAATAGGACCATTATGAGATCAGAAAAATTATATTTATTCAGCTAAAAAGGATTCCAGGCTAATTTTGTAAAAAAAAAAAATGCTGTTTTTACTGTTCAATCTATTGCACCGCACATGCGATAGATAGAAGTATAGGCTACAAGATCTTAGCACGTATTTCTAAGTGACTGCAGTGCCCCCTCCATACTCAGCCCCATAGCTTGTTAATCGCACAGTTCTGACTGTGCGAGTGAGAGCATTGAGTCAGTGTAAGTGATGACGGTGTGCGGGAGGAGGAGCCTGACCGGCGTGAGCAGTGCACACAAGCCTTTTGAAAAGGCACAGAGCGGCAGAGGAAAATATAATGGTGGCAGTCTTGGAGAGAGCTTTCACAGTAAGTACTGTATAACACTGTTATACTATTACTATGTTGTAATTATAACAGTCACAGGAGATCATGGCTCAAAGGGTGAAGGGGAGACAGGAGGAGCAGAGCTGAACCTGTTTGCTGCAAAATGAATACTTCAAAGCCCTCATCTTGCCATGTGCTTGAGTCTCTGCAACATTAATCTTGCTTGCTCTCCAGTTGAGCTGTACTCTGCCCTCCTCCTTCATAGCTTACTTCGCCTTGAGCAAATTGTGAAGGGAGAGGTTAGAGTAGAGCTGAAAAGGAGAGCAAGCAAGATTAATAGTGCAGAGTGAGAAGAGAATGGGTAGGAGCCGGAGGGACGCAATACAGGTCAGATAGCAATGAAGCAGTGTGAAAGGTGACCACAATATTTCATTTGGTCCTGGAACGATTACTGTCACATGAATGCTTATTCTGTGTTTACTTATTTACAGCTACTAAATTAACCATAGCTATAAAATGGAAGCAGTCGAGAGTGCCTACTTGGGTGGAGGTTGCTGATATTATGAATTTCTTAAAAACTATGGAAGAATACGTTTTTACCTCAAATGACAATATTATGTTGCATTGTTTGATCTGGGGCATCTAGAGATTGGTGAAATCCTAAACTCTTCTTCATATAGAAGAAAAACATTAAATAACTGCATGCCATGTGAACCTTTGTCCCCAATAACCTTCCCCTATATTTTTTTTCTTCTCCTCCTGTATGTGTATCGGTATGTATATTTAAATGGCCACCCCTTCACATGATCCGACGATGGGTGGGCAACCACAAGAGCCTATAATTTAATTGTGGTCAACTTAAGTATAATCTCTTTCTCTTTTCTTACCACTTGCCCTTATGTTTATTCTCTGTTTATTCCACTAAAGATCTAGATTATGCCAGGATCTTTCTTTGCGCAGCTTGTTTGACTTGGTCAGAAAAGGAATATTTTATTTTATGGTTTTGAAAGATTACATGTATCTTATTCCCATTCCCATTACTTGGATCTAATAGATGGGTTACAAGTATCTTGTTCCTTATTGCAATTGCAGGTGTCCTACTGTTTGTTAAGCTAGTCAGGTCTATCATTGAATTTTGTCAATGTTATATTTTATATTGAATTTTGTCAATGTAATGTATGTGTCTTATTGACAGTGGAGGCTCCTCTATAGGAGCACATTCGCATGTGAACCCTCAAAGAGAGAGGGGGAAATAAAAACCCGTTTTGGCTGAATAAATATAAGATTTCCAATAGCTCCCTATTGGAAATATTATATTTATTCAGCTAAAAAGGGTTCCAGGCTAATTTTGTAAAAAAAAAAATGCTGTTTTTACTGTTCTATATAGATAGAAGTATAGGCTACAAAATCTTAGCACTTATTTCTAAGTGACTGCAGTGCCCCCTCCATACTCAGCCCCATAGCTTGTTAATCGCACAGTTCTGACTGTGCGAGTGAGAGCATTGAGTCAGTGTAAGTGATGACGGTGTGCGGGAGGAGGAGCCTGGTTTTGCTTCTGCAGTTCTGCTCAAATTAAATGTACTTAAATTGAAATATGAATAGTTAAGCAAGGCAGCAAGAAAGGGCTCTAATCCCCCTTCCCCTGGAATGTATTAGTCTGCAGAGAGCTGCATTTCAAATCACACAGATAGGAAGCTTTATGCTGCTGTCTAAATGCTGCCTGTCAAGATGATATGCAGCTTGAGATAAATCACACAGTATAAAACTACTAAGCAGCCATTAGTGTATATTAAAAATAATGTTGTTATTTGCCTATCATATTGATGCTATTGGGTATTGCCCCCACACATACTGCCAAATATATATACAACCTACAGGACCTAGTTGGAACAGGAGTCATTTAACAATAAACGAACCTCATTTATTGTGGTCACCTTTCACCCTGCTTCATTGCTATCTGACCTGTATTGCGTCCCTCCGGCTCCTACCCATTCTCTTCTCACTCTGCACCATTAATCTTGCTTGCTCTCCGGTTCAGCTCTACTCTAACCTCCCCCTTCACAACTTGCTCAAGACGAAGTAAGCTATGAAGGAGAAGGGCAGAGTACAGCTGAACCGGAGAGCAAGCAAGATTAATGTTGCAGAGACTCAAGCACATGGCGAGATGAGGGCTTTGAAGTATTCATTTTGCAGCAAACAGGTTCAGCTCTGCTCCTCCTCTCTTCCCCTTCACCCTTTGAGCCATGATCTCCTGTGACCGTTATAATTACAATATAGTAATAGTATAACAGTGTTATACAGTACTTACTGTGAAAGCTCTCTCCCAGATTGCCACCATTATATTTTCCTCTGCTGCTCTGTGCCTTTTCAAAAGGCTTGTGTGCACTGCTCACGCTGGCCAGGCTCCTCCTCCCGCACACCGTCATCACTTACACTGACTCAATGCTCTCACTCGCTACACTTATTTCTAAGTGACTGCAGTGCCCCCTCCATATGGGGCTGAGTATGGAGGGGGCACTGCAGTCACTTAGAAATAAGTGCTAAGATTTTGTAGCCTATACTTCTATCTATCGCATGTGCGGTGCAATAGATAGAACAGTTAAAACAGTATTTTTTTTTTTACAAAATTAGCCTGGAACCCTTTTTAGCTGAATAAATATAATATTTCCAATAGGGAGCTATTGGAAATCTTATATTTATTCAGCCAAAAAGGGTTTTTATTTCCCCCTCTCTCTTTGAGGGTTCACGTGTGAATGTGCTCCTATAGAGGAGCCTCCACTGTCAATAAGACACATACAATTATAACATTGAAAAAATTCGATAGACCTGACTAGCTTAACAAACACTACGATTCCTGCAATTGCAATAAGGAACAAGATACTTGTAACCCATCTATTAGATCCAAGGTATGGGAATGGGAATAAGATACATGTAATCTTTCAAAACCATAAAATAAAATATTCCTTTTCTGACCAAGGCAAACAAGCTGAGCAAAGAAAGATCCTGGCATAATCTAGATCTATAGTGGAATAAACAGAGAATAAACATAAGGGCAAGTGGTAAGAAAAGAGAAAGAGATTATACTTAAATTAACCACAATTAAATTATAAGCTCTTGTGGTTGCCCACCCATCGTCGGATCATGTAAAGGGGGTGGCAATTCAAATATACATACCGATACACATACAGGGGGAGAAGAAAAAAAATATAGGGGGAAGGTTATTGGGGACAAATGTTCACATGGCATGCAGTCATTTTATGTTTTTGTTCTATATGAAGAAGAGTTTAGGATTTCATCACTCTCTAGATGTCCCAGATCAAACAATGCAACATAATATTGTCATTCGATGTGAAAACGTATTCTTATATAGTTTTTAAGAAATTCATAATATCAACAACCTCCACCCAAGTAGGCACTCTCGACTGCTTTCATTTTCTAGCTTTGGTTAATTTAGTAGCTGTAAATAAGTAAACACAGAATAAGCATTCATGTGACAGTAAATGTTCCAAGCCCAAATGGAATAGTACCACCTGAGCATTTCTTGGGGCAGTTAAGTTTAGCATTTCTTGAGCTTTAGTGCTTCAAAATGCACACGGTCATGAGCACTCTCACCAGATATGCACTGAGAGTCCATGCCGCTGCACTACCTCCAATAATATATACCTTTACGCAAATAATATAAATAGGTGTAAAGGGGTAAGATGCCATTGCATGAGGAGCTTAAAATAAAGTTCTAAGAGTGTGGCACAGTGGAAAGCTGACTTTGTGTAGAAAACCAACCTAGACCAAGCCTCCTGGTTTTCTGTGAAGAGTAGTGACCTTCCCCTGGAGTTTATATAGGCTGATTTGTAAAATATAAATGGTGGCAAACATGTCCCTATATGAGATTTAGAGTGTTCTGCATGTTGGTACCCCAAAGGTCCATCGTTGTTCCCAAGTGGTCATTGTTTGGGGGGGGGAGTATTTAAAAAAAAAACAGGACCTAAGGTAGAACCAGAGTTTCCAAAATTCAAAAGTCAAATGCTGAGGATAGTCATAATGATATTGAAACTTAGGGAAGGGAAAATAGAGATCAAATAAAGATTAAACACCTAAAGGTCTTCAATGATGAGGATGTGAATCCTAAAGGGCATGTAGCAGGCCCAGGATTAAATGCAAAGGCGACAGGTGTGGTGCTATGTGGGGGAAAGAATGTATCTAATTCCCAGAAGCGTAATACCGAGATTACGGTAAAGATTTTAATGTTATGGCTTGACCTAGCGGGTTTTGGGAGCCATATAAGGTCTCAGAGAGCCAGACCTTTGGGCAATGATGCTTGTTAAAGAGTCCTCTATTTGTTTTTAGATTCATGAGTGCTACAGGTGAGAATATGTGCTAACCTAGCATCCTCATGATAGGCTCCCAGGTTCGGGGGAGCTACACCTCCATTATTAAATGGCTGTTGTAATATCCAAGTGGCAACTCTAGGTCACTTGTTTTTCCATACAAATTATAATTTATGACAGTGGAAATATTCTGCAAGGTGCTTGATTTTATTATTGGACCATTGAAAATGTAAATGTTTTTGGAGCTCCTGCAATTCTTGGTCTGAGAGAATAATAGCATATGATTCAGTTTTCAAGTAATTAAGTTTATAGTAGCTCACAGAGCCAAATCTGTTGTGAGGCTCTAATTGCTTCTGCCAGTGGTTCCATGATCAAGGCAAAAATCAGTGGCGAGAGAGGACACCCCTGACAAGTGCCATTTTGAATAGGAAACCTAGAAGTACAAAAGCCCAAGCCTTAGACTGACGCAGATGGCACTGAGTATAATGCCTAAATACAGTGAGAAAATTGGGAGGTATTGCAAATTTTGCAAGCACAGCAAACGTGTAGTACCAGTTAACTCAGTATTATTGGGTCCCTCTCGTTCGGATGTAAAATCAACTTGTTCCCAGTCAACTAGCAAAGGTAAAACCTTATTTAATCTAGTTGCCAATAATTTGGCAAACAGCTTTACGTCAAGATTAATCAATCAGAAAGGACAACAGTTTTCGCACCTATCCGGTTCCTTCCTGGGCTGTGGGATTGCCACAATAGTTGCCATGAGGAATTCCGAATAAAATGAGCCACACTGGCGGGCTTTTATTTTCATTTTTAAAATGTTTAATGTAATTTGAATACTGTAAGAAAGTGCTTAATGAGCCAAAAATGTCTAAACAATAATCAATTGCCACTTCAATTTTCAAAAACGTTATCACTGTCCAAGCCTAGTGTTAAGCACATATTTTGGTTTCTAAATGTATACAAATTACATTTATATTACTCAATTGCTACCACAGTTTGCCCAATTCTATAAAGTCTGATATCTGCTTAATACAATATTGTATTGTGGAACATTTGTTGGCAATTTTCAGTGTGGAATCCAAAAGAAATTATATTTCTAGAATATGCTTGGGCAGTGATAAAATCTCCTATAAAGTGTTGAGAATTTTTTTTGATGTATTGGAGTTTTTTGCTCATTAAGCACTTTTCACATTAAGGGCTAGATTACAAGTGTAGTGCTATTTTAACCTGCACCCATAAAGGATCACATTTGCCCATTTACAGGCACACGTTAACTAACCAGCCTTAACAAGTGGCTGGTTAATGCTCCCGCAAACTTGTGGAAACACTTTGTGCTAAAAATCTGTCCCAATTAACCCCAAAGTAAAGTGGACAGTTCCTTTCCTGAAATAAAAAATATTAGCATCTTTATTTTTGTTTAATAAACTGCACAATGCTGTTATAAGGGGTTAAAGTGAGGGGATGTGGAGTGTTAGAAAAAAAAGGCACTGAAAAGTGCCTTAACACTGCAGTCTATGGAGACTGTGTTTCTACTTTCAATATATATTTATATGCTTATATACAAATATATGTATGTGTTAATATGTGCATATACACATATTAACACATAAATATATATGTATATAAGCATATACATATATATTTTTATTTAGCTGTCCAACGCTGCGTGACTTACCCCTGCACTGCGCTAGGTTCTTTGCCGTGTCTAACGTCATCAGAACCAGGCTCCCAATGGAGCCTATGGAAGCTCGCTCTTGTGAGTGCAACGATTATAGGCAATGTGAACCCTAGTATTACTGAGTGGAGCACAAATATTGCCTCATGAAAGCACAATTTTGCGCTCTACACAAAATATGGGCCTAAATGTTTTAGAATTAGAAAAATAGTTAATTGGGTATCATTTTGAGTGTGTTTCACCTAAAGGTCTGACATTTTGTGTACAGGTGTGTATTGTTGAAATATCATATTGTGGAATATTTGGTGGCATTTGAGTGAAATCAAATGTTATTTTTGTCTGTTAAGCAACATTAAACAGGCCAAAAAAATGCACTTAACACAATTTAATTGCAGTGTCGCAATCCAAAACTCACGAAACTTCAAGAATAGGCTTGGGCAAAAATGTGTTTCACCTAAAGGTCTAACATTTTCTGTGTAGATGTGTATTGTTGGAATATTGTATTGTGGAAAATTTGGTGGCAACTGAGTGATATTTTAGAAATGGCAAAAAGAGTAAAATGTGTATAATATTGAGTGTGTTTCATCTAAAGGTCTGAAATTATTTGGGAATATAAACTCATGAAAATTATAGAAAATGTTTGGGTAGTGATAAACTTTGCTTGTGCAAAGTTTTGCTGTAATTGATTGTTTTTTAGGCATCTTTTGGCACATTTAGCGCTAAATACCATAGATTTGCACAATCAACAAATACATGATAACAAAACAATGCAATAGCACTTAGGGGTAGATTTGCCAAGTGCCAGGTGGACATGATTTGCTGTAGCAAATCATGTCTGCCCAACATTTAACATTACACAAGCATTTCTAGTGGCCAGGAGGCCCGACTATAGCATGGGAGGATGGCGAATCCCAGATGGTCCCCCTGTGACAGTGACTGGACCTGAGGCAGCACTATAATCTTCAGGTGAGGTGTCTTGAGTGGGAGAAGCGAGGAGTGTGTCTGGTGGAGTAGATGTGGGGGGTTTGGCAATTTTAAAAGGACTGAAGGAGCAGGTGGCAAAGGTGGAGGGGCAGTTAGCTACTACAGACCACAGTGCGAGGGGGGCTTTGGCAACCGGACAAGGGTACCCTGGGGACAAGGGTAATATGCCTGCAGTGGTGAGCGATGGGTTAGGAGTTGGGAGTAGTGTGGCTGTAGGGGGTGTCTTAAAGGTTTCAGAGAAGGCATTCAGAAGACTGTGCCTTTTTTTCTATTGGGCCATTTGAAGAGGGAGTTCAAATACATTTTTTTCTTATTACCATTTGTGGACACGAAAGCTGAGTCATTTGCCAATTGATTGAGAGCCTTTTGTGTTTTGGCTAGCATAATTTCTGAAAAGTTCCCGGATCAAGGGTAAGTGTTGTTCTGCTACTTTGACGAGATAGCGTCTGCTTACAGGACATACGGGGGTATGGCGTTGTGGCATTATGACAAGATATTCAGGCAACAAATTACGGTGAGGCCTGACATGTACTGGGGTGATCGGTATATGACTGGAGATCATGACGCCATTGTGTGGGTGCCATCCTTTTGTGGAGCTCTGGGTCGGGTTAGGCAGCAGGGGCATTTGCTAGCAGAGCGGTGGTGATCTGAAAGGGGCTGTGTTTCTATTTAATGATGGATCATGCCATTTTGGAACATCGTGCAAGTACAAGCACAAATGCTCACATTGTGGGGGACTGCACTCCCTATCCAGGTGCTTCAAAAGAGGTAAGGTTGGGGGGAAGATAGGGGACGTGGTTTTACCAGACAAGGACACCAGTGAAAGTAAAAAATATGGTCCTGTGGTTTAAATCGTATGGTGGATGGGGAAAATGGAGGGATGCTGAACTGCTATTGTTGGACTTTAGTTTGTGGTTTGTGATCCCATTTTTGGTGCAGCCGGGGTCCAAGATTAATGGGAATTTGCAGTCGGCTACGGAGAACCTGGAAGTGTAAAGTAAAACATTTGAGAAAGAGGTGATGTTGAGCAGAATGGCTGGCCCATTTCTGGAGCCCGTGTTGCCTAACTTGAGTGGTCACTAAAAAGTCTATGAGTCAGTTTCAGAGGATTTATCATCTATCATATCCTAATATCCATGTCCTGTTAATAATGGAATCAAACCAGCCTTAACAGCGGTTTCATATGTGTCTTGTGCTTTCATATGTGTCTTTTGACAGAGCAGTGGAATTGATAAAGGCAGCGGGACAGGGGGTTTTGATAGCAAAAGTTACAGCTTTCAGATTGCTGCCAGTGCATCCCAGATTCCACCATATGTTAGATTGCTTTTTTGAGGCTTTTTATTTTGCTGATTTAGCTTTACCAAAGGGTTGTTATAGTTCTTGTTCGTACTTTGAAAAGTTTAGTTGCTTTCTTGAATGGGTTATGGGAACCAAGGCAGGGGTTTCTTCATTGGTCCATTACCATGATGATTTCCTGTTTGTGGAGGATTGTCAGCTTCTGATAGATACATTTAAGGATGTGGTGGGGGAATTCGGTATCCCGGTGGCAGAGGAGAAGACTGAAGGTCCTTGAACTTTTTTAGGATTGTATAGATTCGGAGAGGATGGAATGCAGATTGCCGGAAGAAAAATTGGAGGACTTGAAGGTGACGGTGTTGGCAGTATTGGTGTGTCAGAAGATAAACTTCAGTCCCTGTTGGGTAAGCTTAATTTCACCTGCAAGATTATCCCGGTAGGACAGGCGTTTTCTCAGAGTTGTCCCTAATGTTAGTAGGGGTGAAGGAGTCTCATCATCACATCCACATTCTGGAGGAGCACAAGGAGGATTTGAGAGTGTGGTTGACATTTTTGAAGGGGTTCAATGGCAAAATGCTTATTTCTCAGGTGATGTTCGGGAACTCGTACTTATAATTATTTACTGATGATTTAGGCGGCAACGGTTTTGGTGCGTATCTTTGGGGGGAGATTGTGTTCAGGGAGATGGCCTGACAGGTGGGTGGAGGTGGATCTGATTAAAAGCATCACATTTTTTGAGTTATTCCCATTGTCGGTGGCTAGGGATGCTATTAAAAAAGTGGGTGACTTTCTAATCAGACAACATGGGGGTGGTTATGGTAATTAACCGGCTATATGCCAGCTTTCCACAAGTGGTTCATTAGTTACGTTTGCTTGCATTGGAATGTTTGAGGAGCAATATTTACTTTTGGGGCTGTTAATTTTGTGGGTAAAGATAATGCGATTGCTGATGCTCTTTGCCATTCACAGTGGGATTGTTTTTTATGGTAACACCAGAGGATGTGGGAGTGCCCAGAGGAGCTCTGGATAGTGGCTTTCTCACAATAGGGCTACATTACAAGTGGAGCGCTAAATTATTGTGCTCCTGCACAATAAATTACAAGTGGAGCACTAAATTATTGTGCTCCTGCCCATTTGTGGGAGCACAATAATTAACCAGCCATTTCAAGTGACTGGTTATTGCTACCACAAGCTCACGGCAGCAATTAGTGCTCCCATAATTAGCCAGAGATTCCATCTCTGGTTACTTTTCTAAAAGTGCCCCAAATGCCCTAAAAATAGAGGGCATTGCAGTATTTTAATAAAAAAAAGGCACTAGACAGTTTTGGGGCTTTAAAGCTAGCGGGAATGGGGTGTTAGCTGGGAGCACAGTCTTGTGACTTTGCATTTGCATTGCGATTAAGTTAGATGCAGGAATAGCAGCGGGTGGGAGTTTCAAAGACTTGGTGCAAAGGAGGCTATCAGCCATGGCCTTCTTGTTTCAGTATTTGGGAGGGGAGGACATTACCAAATCTGTTGTGGTGCATTTAGCAGCCCAGGGTTGGGCCAGGAGGCTATATTCCATGAGAGGAGGAGGCCAGTAGTTTTTTTCCATCCTAAATAAAGTTATGTCTGTTCTTCCTCAAGACTGTGAGTTGAGCTACGAGGTGAATTTGTTCTGTGTGCATTTCTCTTAGCATTTTTTGGGGCATATTGGGTGTCAGAATTGATTGGGGCGAATAAGAAAGACCCTCAATGGGATCCAGTTTGCTGATGTGTGGTGTAATGAAGGTTGTGTGTTTGTATGGTTGAGGCATTCGAAGACAGATCAGGCGTGAAAGGGTGCTTGAATATTTTGCGTGCTATCAGCGGCAAGTGTTGTCCTGTGTTGTTGGTGTGTAGGTATGTTTATGTTCATGGTAAGGTGTGTGGGCTATTCCTGGCTCATCAGGATGGGTCCTTTTGGTCTCAATTTCAATTTATAGTGGTTTTCAGGAAGCCTTTTTTGTAGCGAGTTTTGTTTCTGCTGAATCTTGCTCTCATTCCTTTAGAATTGGGGCAGCGACTGAAGCTAGTTCTTTGGGACTGGGGGACAATTTTATTTGGCAGATTGGGAGATGGGCTTCTAGGAGGTTTAAGTTGTATGTTTGTCCTGAATTGGTTGTTTAATGTTCTTTTGTTTTTTTTATAGGTCCTGTGTCTAGTTGGCTTATTGGTCATTCATACATATATTGGGCAAGAAAGGTGGCTTTGAGAATAGTTCTCAATTAGGCATTGATAGTGGTGTAGCACTGGTTCAGATTTAAAGGTTTGAGGTGGGACCAAGTTATTGATAAAGTTGTCGAATATGCACGTCTATTCCGTCCTCCAGGTATGTTACTAATTCATGCGGGTGGGAATAACTTAGGTTTCATGTCCCAAAAGAATTTTGTTGAATGTATTAAGAGAGATGTTGGGAGATTGTTGGAGTTGTTTCCAGACTTTATTGTCATCTGGTCTGAGATTGATCCTAAATTATCCTGGAGGGCGGCTTGGGACTTCAAGAGGCTTAATTCTTCCCAGTGCAAGATTAATAGGATGGTTAGCAGTTTCTTTGGGAGGCAGTGTGGGGGCATTGCTATTCACCATGTTGAGTTTGAGGGGTAGTCTGGCAGATGTTTTTTCTTATCTGATGGAGTTCATTTGAATAAAGTGGACTCCATTTGTTTACTTTGCATTAGGGGGTTATAAAGGCCTATGATTTACGTGGTGGGGCTCTGCTGTAGGGGGCTTGCCTGTGACGGGGGTGCTTGCTGGGAATTATTAATTTGAGGTTACAGGGGTGTACCTCATGTGTTTCCAGAGGAGGTTGAGTTCAGTGATTAGGCTGAGTGGGTAAATCGAGGCAAGATGGTGGGTAAGCTCTGCTGGTGTATTGGGTTCCCTGTTTACAGGTAGCAATTATTTATTAATATTTATGGTTCTTATGTTTTTAATATGTTTATAGATAACGTTTGTGCTCTGTTTAATTGCACTGATATTACAAGTTGAGCGCAATCGTGATTCACGCAAGAACCATTAAATTGATTTAAAAAACATCAGATAAATGTAGAAATATGTACTGTATTTATGAATAAATAGAACATATTCCGTTAGAATATTGGAATACAAAATAATCATATTTTTATGTCGAGTTAAATGAGAATACGTGATGTTTGCGCGGGAGTGGGGTGTTTTTTTCACTTTTTTTCTCCATTGATTTCTATGGGGTAATACATGAACGCGCACCCGATATCTGATAAGTTCAGATTTTTGCATCAGCCGGATTACCAGCGCAATCCATCTAGCACAAAAATCTTAATTCTAGCGGAATTTTCACTATAGCAAAAATTCTAAATACCGCACCACATTTAATCTAGCCCTAAATGTTCTAGGACGTCCACAAAAAGGGCCACATCTCAAGTAGCCTTACCAATTAAATTTACCATTTTCACAAAGCTAGATGGGAGGGAGAAAATGAGCTACACAACCACCACAGCAACCACATCCAATTGAGCTTTCTGATTAAAAAAAGTTTTGCGCATAAAAAGGTTCAAAGTTTCTCCCACACCTAGGGGCATATTTATCAAGCTTGCCGGAAACAGAAGTTATAATCCATAACTTGTCCGTCTGCTCTGAGGCGGCGGACAGAAATCAACCCAATCAAATATGATCAGGTTGATTGACACCCCCCTGCTGGCAGCTGATTCACCACAAATCTGCAGGGGGCGTCATTGCATCAGCAGTTCACAAGAACTGCTGGTGCAATGATAAATGCTGACAGTTTATGCTGTTGGCATTTATCGATGTGCGGCGGACATGATACACTACATCAAATCATGCCCATCCGCACTTTAATAAATGTAGCCACTAGTGTAAAAATAGGGACAAATAAAAACACTTCTCAAATAGCCACATTAAACAAATTCACCTATTTTACAAGGTTGCCTGCGAGAGAGACAATGAGCCACTTGCCTGTCATAGAATCCCCATCCAAGTACTGGTCAAAAAATTATTTTGAGCCAAAACAGCCCAGAATGTCAATTTAACCCAAGTACTAACCAAATCACCTGGGAATCTAGAGAACACGTCCATTAAAAATAGGATTTTCAGGCTTTTTATTATTTCAAATGTTCATGTCCTGGAGAAATTAATATTTATCCTTGTAGTATCTTGTCCCCTCCCAGAAATATTGCTAATTGTGTTGTCCCTAACAGTGGCTGAACATGTATACAGCAGTATTAATTCTGTGCTAACACATACTATTTCACTTATGACTACATATCTTAGTGAACTGTTCCATTAATAGCTAAATAGCAAAGAAAAAAATGTTTCTTTTACTGAACATTCTATACAGTTACACCTTATCTGGTGTATTATGACATCATATTGGTGACATCACAGTGACTTTAGTTTTACTGGGACAAAACACAAAAGCTTCTTATGCTTGTTTTTTCCTGTTTGGAAAGTGTTGATTTTACTGAGAGTCTAGTTATAGCCTATGAGCAGAATGCTTCAGGGATTTACTACATCGTTCATACGCTTGTGTGAACTTCTGTGTGTGCAGCTAGTATCAGGTAAGTCGCTTGGAGCCTTTATGGGTGACAGTATAAAGAAATACCATGGGCAAGATTTATCAATTTGCAAGTGGACAGGATTCACAAGTAGTGAACCTTTCCATACTTAATCGCAAATTGTGGGGCGGATATGTTCCTCATATTTATCATTGCATGAGGGAACACTCATGCAATGCCACCATCCTACCCTCATGCAACCAATTGCATGAAAGTAGGGCTTGTCAGTCACCCCTGTCAAATTAATCTAAGGTGATTTTCATCCGACAAATCCAGTTAAAACTACTGCTTCACAAATATCAGTTGCAGGCTCGCTCATTTGAGGGTATTCACCTCGTCATAAATCTTGCCCTATATGTATTTATTGTTTTAACATACTCCCTTTTTTTAACATGATAGGCATTTGTATATTAAACTTATGATATCTAGTGGGTCATGTGACCTATTTTAAAGAAAAAATACACTGTGTGTTGGTTTATTTTTTATAGAGTTTCCTTGACTAATCTACTTTATTTCTCAAAGTTTATTTCTAATGCCTTAATGGTACAATAAAGTTAATGATTAAACTTTCATGGATAAGATATAGCATGCAATTTTAAACAATTTTCGAATTTTCCTTTAGTATTAGATTTTGCTTCATTCTCAGGAGAATTCATGTGTCTGGAACACTATGTGGCAGAAGTTTTCTGGGTTTGCTCGTGAGTAAGCATGTGAACAACACAAATGCTTCAAATGTTTAATAATATAGCATATGGATATTATTGTTACATAAACCTCATATAGGCCTAAATTATGAGTGGAACTCAAAATTGCTCTATCGATAGCGCAACATTTGCGCTCCACTCAGTAATACCAGCTTGCGCAAATGTGTGCTGGTATTACAAGTTAAACGCAATGCGAACAAGATCTTGGATTTGCATTGACTGGAAGCATTGAACACTCACGAGAGCACACTTCCATAGGCACCAATGGGAGCCTTGTTCTGATGCCGTGAGACATGGCAGAGAACATAGCGCAGCATAGGAAGTTGCACAGCCTTGGATAGCAAATTTAAAATATATATGTATATGTATATATATATATATATATATATATATAAAATGATGTGTTTATATGTGTATATACACATATTAACACATAAATATAATGTGTTTATACACATAAATATATATGTATAAAAGCAAAAAAGCAAAAACATATATACTGTATTTATAGTTTAAAATACAGTACCCATAGATTGCTATGCAAAGGGACGTTTCAGTGCTGTTTGTTTTCTAACACCCTGCATCCCCTCATTTTAACCTCTTATAACTGCTTTGTGCGGTTCTTTTAAAAAAAAAAATAAAAAAAAAATAAAATAAATAAAGATGCTACTATTTTTTATTTTCAGAAAGGAACTATACACTGTTTAACCTAGTCCACACTGAAAAAAAGAGTCCAGAGTAAATTCAGTAAATTACAGTAACTCCACAGAGTACAATACCTGTCTCTTGAAAGCTTACAGTCTGAATTCTTGTCAGAGGAGAACTTGCTGTTCTGCCATATATTACACGGCACAAGTTAGTTTCCATCCAGATAAATGACCTACTGACTGTCAGAGTAAAACACAGTCATGGGGACCATTCGGAGCTTGATGCATTTGTTTCTGTGCAAGCCTTTAGGCTCACTGGAAACAGGCGTTAAGAAGCAGTGGTCTTAAGACCACTGCTCCTTAACTCATCCTCCTGCTCTGATGCGGCAGAGAGCAATCTGCCCAATCGCATACAATCGGGTTAATTGACACCCCCTGCTAGCGGCCGGAAACTGGAATTATCAAGAAGTTATGAAGCAAAGGTCTCCATAACTTGTCAGCCTGCTCTGAGGCGGCAGACAGAAATCAACCCGATCGAATACGATTGAGTTGATTGACACCCCCAGCTAGCAGCTGATTGGCCGCAAATCTGAAGGGGGCGGCATTGCACAAGCAGTTCACCAGAACTGCTTGTGCAATGATAAATGCTGACAGTGTATGCTGTCGGCATTTATCAATGTGCGGCGGACATGGTTGTTACAGTGGATCATGTCCATCCGCACTTTAATAAATCGGCCTGTAGTCTCAAGACATGTCCCCCCTTCCCCCTCAATGAGACAGATGTGTTAGCTGCCTCCTCTGGAGCTCTTTTATGATTGGCCTAATCTTGAATGCGCATCTAACCTGTCAGACAGTGGGCAAGGCGCTCTATCCAGCACATTCAGAGATGTTTTGCAATCAAGGGAGGCTGAGTTTCATCTTTCTGCCAGCTGTGCCAGATCAACAATTATGTCAAGCTATAATTACCCAGGATTTACTGTATTCTGAGCCTGTTAATTGGATTACTTCCTGGTGGTGTGACTTTTCCTGTTTGCTGAACTTGGATTCTTTGACTTGGATTGTTTTTTCCATTTAATTTGGATACTTTTTACCTGTGTGTTACCAACTACCTGCCTAAATATTGATGCAGTTTTTGCTTAAAGATTTGAATACCTCTTTGCTAGTTTGTGTACCAACTTCTGCCTTTTTATTGAATTGACCTTTTGCCTGCTGATTTTGACTTTCCTTTGCCCAGTCGCTGCCTACTTGGACTGTCTGCCTTTAAGATTGAGTATCAGTATCAGAATGTCTGGCTATACACTCGTTTGCCATTGGTTTAATCTTTCTTCTCCACCTGACGCCAGCGAGACCTGTAATTAGCCAGGAAAGTGGAGCAGTGAGTGTTATGATCAGGTAGGTATGGCAGTTGGATACATAACATGAACACTTATTGCCTTGGTTTTACAATACTTTACTGAATTACAGAACATTACAATAGAGTTTAACCACAGCCTCCCTCAAATTCTATTGTCTGTTATTTTTAACTTATTTCACCCTGAATCAAATTTTCCCAATTGGCCTTTTGACTGTCTTTGATCAGGTCATTACCTAATTTATTGCATTCAGCTGAATGCTGTAGCCTATAAATTTAACACTTATATGGGGAAAGCAATGCAGGGGTTTAGCAATGTAGGTTAGATAGCAATATTGTAAGACCATCTGTTCACATCTCTTAAGTGAACATTTATAAGTTAGGAAAAAAAATTATACAAGAATTGAACAAGGATTGGACAAGGGAAAAGGCAAGTTCTGTTTTAATACTGAGTTGTATACATTGTCTGACTATTTAGTAAAAATGCTAAATATCTTCATATTCCTTTTTGCCACCTTTTGTCTGTTTAACAAACTACTTTACTTAATTACTCCTTACCCCTCCCCACCTGCACTGCTCATTAGCCCATCTCTCTTAACCTCACCTTACTTTTGTATTCATGAACTTCACACATTCCTAAAGACTCTCTCTCCCCCTTGCAACTCATCACAAAAACAGTCTCACTACTGCAAATCCGCATTTCATCTCATGTCACCCTCCCTCTTGCGCATACTAGTTGCTGGCAACATCTCCCCTAATCTTGGTCCCCCACATTTTTTCCGTGCCCTGCACACCTATGTGTACCCTTCAATAGACTTTAAAAACTAAACTCTGGTAACCCTAATCTCATTCCTTTTGCATCTAAAGCCACCACCCCCTTCACTTGCACACTTTGGAACTCTTGCTTGTTTGCAACAAGCTCACATCTATCCATGACCTCTTTATCTGCACTCTCTCAATCTTCTGGCTCTCACAGAAACCTGACTCTCTCCTTCAGACACTGCTTCCTCTGCTGCACTGTCACATGGGGGTCTCCACAACAGCCACACTCCTAGGTCTGACAATAGACAAGGAGGTGGTGTTGGTATTTTACTTTCCTCTCGTTGCACCTTTCAACAAATACATCCCTTCTCTTCCCTCACATTTTCTTCATTCGAAACACACATGATTCGCTTATTCTCTCCCTTCTCTATACACGTTGCAGTCATATACCGCCCCCCTGGCTCTGCAACTCTATTTCTAGATCACTTTGCCACCTGGCTACCTTACTTTCTTTCCTCAGATACCCCTGCCCTCATTCTTGGTGACTTCAACTTCCCTGTAACTCACTTCCTCTTTTGGCCTGTCACAATGGACTGACTCTCCAACTCACAAAGATGGTCACTCTCTTGATCTGATTTTCAGTTATCAATGCACTATCTCACTTCACAAACTCACCTTTTCCTCTTTCTGACCACCACCTCCTCACTTGTACCATCACCTCCCTCCCTACAACTCTCCCTCCTTCTATCCCCCACTCTAAACTTCACAGAAGAATCAAGTCATTAGATCATCAACAGCTCGCTAGCTCTCTCGAACCTCTTCTCTCTCCCATCCCCTCCTTTTCCTGTCCTGATGAATCCATCTTCCACTAAAACTTCACCCTTACATCAGTCCTTGATAACCTGGCCCCACCTACCATAGCTCGGAAAACATACACTCATCCTCAGCCCTGGCATATTCCTCTGACACAGTATTGTTCCCGTATTGCTGAGTGACACTGGAGGAAATCTTGGAGTTCTGCTGTCTTTCTTCACTATAAGTTCATCTTGAACTCTTACTATTCTGCCCTTAATCTATATAAGCAACACTACTTCTCAACTCTTATCTGTATCTCTTTCTTCAAACCCAAAATGTCTATTCTCCACATTCAATACTCTTCTCCGCCCACCCCCACCTCCCACCACAACTTCTCTCTCAGCCAAAGATTTTGCCAGCTACTTCAACAACAAAATCGACTCTATCAGAACTGAAATCAGCTCTCAACATACTACCAGTCTCCCACCCCCTCAAAAGCTCACAATCATTCAAAACCCACATAGCCATAAATTTAGCTCTTTTGCCCCTGTTACAGAGGATGAAGTTTCTGCCCTTATACTATCCTCTCACCTCACTACCTGTCCCCTCGATCCCATCCCCTAACAACTACTCCCCTCCCTCTCTTCTACCCTTACCCCTATACTCACACACATCTTCAACCTCTCCCTCAGCACTGGTATAGTTCCCACATCTCTTAAACATGCATTAGTCACACCTATCCTCAAAAAAACCTCTCGATACAACCTCCCCATCCAACTACCACCCTATTTCCCTACTACCTCTTGCCTCAAAGCTTCTTTAAAAGCTAGTACATGCACGTCTATCCCATTTCCTTACATTAAACTCCCTCCTTGACCCACTGCAATCTGGATTTCGCGCCCTTCACTCAACAGAGATAGCAATTGTTAAGGTTACCAACGACCTACTTACAGCAAAATCAAAAGGCCACTTCTCTCTACTTATCCTCCTTGATCTGTCTACAGCCTTTGATACTGTTGACTACCCTCTTTTGCTCTATAAAACAACTGTGGATATATAAGTAGTGAAGTTGGTAAGCAATAGAAAATTCCACCTTAAATCAAAGTCTCACCAACCCACCAAAAATTAACCAATAAGGAGAAAGTTGGATCTATAAGAAGAGAGGTGCTTTATGGTCCTAAATCATTCTTGATAAAGCTCTTGCAGAGAGTGAAACACGTCAAATTGAATTGTGGGACTGTGCACCTTTGTTGCAAAATATATCTTTGAACAAGAATTTGAACAATCCGGGTTGACCTCATATCATATGCTCTAATTTCATGTTCCCAGAAATAAAACCTGCGTGCATCAGCACTAAGGGCAGGTACGAATAATATCACAAGGAATTTATTTTCTCTAAACATATATTTCTACAAGTGGCAAAATCAGTTGCTAACAGCACAGACAAGCAAGGATTGGTGGATGTGGATCGAGCCCCCAAGATTGCTGGGTGTCACGTAAGATGCTGAAAGCACTAGACACATACTGCAGGAAGCCGCTGACCGCCACGGCTCTGAATAACCAAGCTGAAAGGTAGGATATCATACAGAAGTGGGTAACTGTAACTTACCAAGACGCAGGACGAATTTGGATACCCTGAAGTCTAAAATAGTACACACACAGCAGTGGATAACTTTAAATCATAACATATTAGACGCAGGACGAATCTGGATACCCTGCAGTCTTTATAGTATATAAAGGTACGACCTTTGAAAGCCATTACCAAACAGCCTCAAATATTATGATTGCACCACTTCACTACTTTAAAAATTTCAGTAATTTCAGTAAGCCCTAATGGACTCTTTTTTCAAGTGAACTTTTTATTGTCTTAACAAATTTTAAAGATTGAAGTTAACCAATTGGTATAAATCTTTTAATGATATATGGTTTTATTTTGCGTAATTCTGGTAAACATTGTATTTTTACAAAGACAGTATAGAAACTAGCTGATCTTAATTGTAACCATTAAGTAGATACCATAAGAATTGACATCAGCTCCATATATGTTTTCTGGTACGTAATTTTTAATTGAATTCAGCTTACAACATTGTTCTATGCCTAGGATATCAACTATCCACTTCATTATTTTATATTATTGTTTATATTAGTATGTAATAAATATTCTTTGCAATTTAGTACAGGGAGTGCAGAATTATTAGGCAAGTTGTATTTTTGAGGATTAATTTTATTATTGAACAACAACCATGTTCTCAATGAACCCAAAAAACTCATTAATATCAAAGCTGAATATTTTTGGAAGTAGTTTTTAGTTTGTTTTAGCTATTTTAGGGGAATATCTGTGTGTGCAGGTGACTATTACTGTGCATAATTATTAGGCAACTTAACAAAAAACAAATATATACCCATTTCAATTATTTATTTTTACCAGTGAAACCAATATAACATCTCAACATTCACAAATATACATTTCTGACATTCAAAAACAAAGCAAAAACAAATCAGTGACCAATATAGCCACCTTTCTTTGCAAGGACACTCAAAAGCCTGCCATCCATGGATTCTGTCAGTGTTTTGATCTGTTCACCATCAACATTGCATGCAGCAGCAACCACAGCCTCCCAGACACTGTTCAGAGAGGTGTACTGTTTTCCCTCCTTGTAAATCTCACATTTGATGATGGACCACAGGTTCTCAATGGGGTTCAGATCAGGTGAACAAGGAGGCCATGTCATTAGATTTTCTTCTTTTATACCCTTTCTTGCCAGCCACGCTGTGAAGTACTTGGACGCGTGTGATGGAGCATTGTCCTGCATGAAAATCATGTTTTTCTTGAAGCATGCAGACTTCTTCCTGTACCACTGCTTGAAGAAGGTGTCTTCCAGAAACTGGCAGTAGGACTGGGAGTTGAGCTTGACTCCATCCTCAACCCGAAAAGGCCCCACAAGCTCATCTTTGATGATACCAGCCCAAACCAGTACTCCACCTCCACCTTGCTGGCGTCTGAGTCGGACTGGAGCTCTCTGCCCTTTACCAATCCAGCCACGGGCCCATCCATCTGGCCCATCAAGACTCACTCTCATTTCATCAGTCCATAAAACCTTAGAAAAATCAGTCTTGAGATATTTCTTGGCCCAGTCTTGACGTTTCAGCTTGTGTGTCTTGTTCAGTGGTGGTCGTCTTTCAGCCTTTCTTACCTTGGCCATGTCTCTGAGTATTGCACACCTTGTGCTTTTGGGCACTCCAGTGATGTTGCAGCTCTGAAATATGGCCAAACTGGTGGCAAGTGGCATCTTGGCAGCTGCACGCTTGACTTTTCTCAGTTCATGGGCAGTTATTTTGCGCCTTGGTTTTTCCACACGCTTCTTGCGACCCTGTTGACTATTTTGAATGAAACGCTTGATTGTTCGATGATCACGCTTCAGAAGCTTTGCAATTTTAAGAGTGCTGCATCCCTCTGCAAGATATCTCACTATTTTTTACTTTTCTGAGCTTGTCAAGTCCTTCTTTGACCCATTTTGCCAAAGGAAAGGAAGTTGCCTAATAATTATGCACACCTGATATAGGGTGTTGATGTCATTAGACCACACCCCTTCTCATTACAGAGATGCACATCACCTAATATGCTTAATTAGTAGTAGGCCTATACAGCTTGGAGTAAGACAACATGCATAAAGAGGATGATGTGGTCAAAATACTCATTTGCCTAATAATTCTGCACTCCCTGTAGTTGTTATAGATTTTTTGCATTCCCCTAAGTATTATCTACATAGACAAATAGCATAAGTTTGTCAGTCATTGTAATTCCACCAAGTCAGGTTAGAAAATAGCTCTTTAAGTAAATATACTGCACATATTTTCACTTCATACCTGTTCACTATAGTGTTTTATGTCCAGAGAATTTTTTATTTTTCAATATTATTGTTTCCACTAGTTTTCACTGCTGACTATTTCGTTCATTGTATTTTTGCACAAATTTATCTGTCTATATAGATATTTAATAAACACTGATCACAAAGTTTGCTATATGTAAAGGTATCTTTAGCTGTTAGCGCCCTTACTACACTTTCCCTTTTTTTCTTTTGCTCTATACCCTCCAATCCTTTGGCATCTGTGACACAGCTCTCTCTTGGTTCTCTTCCTATCTGTCTAACTGTACCTTAAGTGTAGCCTTCTCTGGGGTATCCTCTGCCCCGTTACCTCTTTCTGTTGGGGTACCGCAGGGCTCTGTCCTCAGTTCCCTTCTCTTCTCAATCTACATGTCCTCACTAGGTTCCTTAATAAAGTCCCACGAGTTTCATTATCATGTGTATGCCGACGATACACAAATCTACCTCTCTGCACCAGAATTATCTCCTTCCTTGCTAACCCGTGTCACTAACTGTCTCTCTCATATCTCATCTTGGATGTCCTCTCACTACCTCAAGCTAAATCTCTCCAAAACTGAGCTCCTTGTGTTCCCCCTTCTTCAAAAATCTGCACCCCCCATGTCTCTATAACTGTTGACAACTCCATCATTACCCCAACCTCACATGCCCGATGTCTTGGGGTCACATTTGACTCAGATCTTTCTTTCACTCCTCACATTCAGTCCTTCATAAAAGTCTGCCGCTTCCACCTTAAAAACATCGCTAAAATTAGACATTTCCTTACACAAGACACAACAAAGATTTTAATACACTCTCTCATCCTTTCCCGCCTCGACTACTGCAACTCTATCCTCTCTGGTTTCCCTAGCTGCCACCTAGCTCCTTTACAATCCATAATGAATGCCTCTGTCAGGCTCATCTTCCTTGCACATCGCTCTTCATCTGCCACACCTCTCTGCCAATCCCTTCACTGGCTTCCTCTTGCCTCCAGGCTTAAATACAAAATCCTCACTCTGACACACAAAGCCCTCAATTGCATTGCTCCCCCTACATCTCAGACCTTGTCTTCAGATACTCTCCCTCCCGCCCCCTTCGCCCTGCTCATGATCTCCTACTCTCCTCCTCTCTTGTTACCTCCTCACTTTCCCATCTACAAGTTTTCTCAAGACTGGCTTCCATCTTATGGAACTCTCTGCCTCGCTCCACAAGGATCTCCCCTAGTTTTAAAAGCTTCAAGTGCTCCCTGAAGACTCTACTATTTAGGGACACTTACAACCTACACTAACCTTCCTATCTCAACTGATATCCCCTTAAACCCCATAGCATGTAAGCCTATGAACCCAGCTGTTTGTAGTCCACTGTGGTATATTGAGCTTTGTAATTCAGAAAACAAGTATTTTGTGCAATTGTTATAAAGGTTAGCCCTAAAATTAGAGCTTGTTGCTCTTTTTTGTACTAATCAGAAAACAACTTCTATGTAGCCTGATTAGACAATATGAGACATTTAATATATGATGAATTTATGTATTAACTACAAACGTAAGTGTTAATAAAGATAAGGATTTATTAATAAGATACATATCATATGTTCAATATATATCTAAATGGAAGCCACAGATGGAGTTGAAATACTGACACGGTCTAAATCAGTAATGATAGTAACTAAAATGAACTCCTTTTACTTCACGCAATCACACACATCCTAAAATATTTACAAGTTCAGACACTCAGCAGACACACATTGTTTGTTTGTAATGGATATTGCAGATAATAGGATTTGCCCAATAATTCAGAATGGTGACAACAACATGCAGGTAAGAAGCTTAAAGGCTTTATTTTTGTTCGTGTACGTTACCACCTTGAGGACCGTGAGTGTTCCGTTACCGCATTGGGAGATCCGTGTCTGGGACAGGCAGCGTGTGTGAATGCGGCTTACTTCCGGGTAGCGGTAAAAAAAAAGATCCGGCCGTTCAATGATCCAGGCTCGGTAATAACAAAGTTGCGACAAGATCATAAGAGATTCAAAAGGTAGCAAAAGTAAATATTGGAAAGTTACTTTGCACAGGATTCAAGTGATAGGAGACCTGAAATAAGAATAGCTACAACAGAGTAGGTATGACTTCAATAATCAGGCAGTAAATGAATGTTACAGGTAGTCCTTAAATAGGGAGGAGACCACATAGGAGGGGTTAGAGTTAAAGGTATACCACATCTCCCCCCCTTCAAGGAAGCACCCCAGGGGATTCCAAACTAGGTTTCTCAGGATAGCGGCGATGAAAATTTCGCAGAAGACGGGGAGTGCGAAGATCAGAATGAAGTTGCCAAGAGTTATCCTCCGAACCATAACCCTTCCATTTCACAAGGTACTCCAACCTCCGCCTATGGATCCTAGAATCCAACACAGCTTCAACCTCATACTCCTCTCGATCATCAATGAGTATTGGAGGTGGTCGAGACAAGGAGAGGGACTGAGGTGAAGGAAGATATGGCTTCAGCAAAGAGACGTGGGGTTGATTATTTTAGACACCTTAAAAGGACCCAAGTATTGATTTGCTAGCTTTTTGCTAGGAACGGAAAGTTTAAGATTCTTTGTAGAGAGCAGAACTAAATCTCCAATTTGATAAGAAGGACCTGCTGTATGATGGGTATCATACAACCTTTTCTGATAATCTTTAGCTTCTGAAAGATGTTTTTTCAGGATGTCCAGCCTTTCTTGTAAAGTAGTCGCAAAATCCAATGCAGAGGGTGAGTTCACTTGTTGAGAAGATAAAGAGATGGTGGTAGGATGATATCCATAAGTAACGAATAATGGGGTTAGTTTAGTTGATGAAGAAGTGGTATTGTTGTAACAGAACTCCGCCAAAGGTAAATAAGATGAC
Source organism: Bombina bombina (assembly GCF_027579735.1). Lineage (NCBI taxonomy): Eukaryota > Metazoa > Chordata > Amphibia > Anura > Bombinatoridae > Bombina > Bombina bombina. The sequence continues at coordinate 324,676,744 of NC_069503.1, forward strand.
CAATCATCCTGAAGATGAGATATGTAGCAACGAAGATATTGCTCAAGGGTTTGGTTAAGTCGTTCCGTAAGACCATTTGTCTGGGGGTGAAATGCAGTCGAGTATCTTGAATCAATCTGGATTAGCTTGCATAAAGATTTCCAAAAATTAGAGGTAAACTGAGTACCACGGTCAGTTATAATAACTTTAGGCAGTCCATGTAAGCGAACTATGTTGTCTAGGAAAACGTGAGCTGTTGTGAAAGCTGTAGGGAGACCTTTTAGGGGAATGTAATGAGCCAGTCTTGTTAAATGGTCAATGACAACTAAGATAGTATTGTAATGGTGGGATTCAGGTAACTCAACAATAAAGTCCATTGATATGGTACTCCAGGGTTTGTCAGGAATAGGCAGAGGAGATAAAAGACCTGATGGTCATTTGTGAACTAACTTATTTCTGGCGCAGGTATCACAATGTTTTACGTAATTTGTTATATAAGTATCCATGAGTGGCCACCAATAATTTCTCCTGGTTAGGTCAATAGTTTTAGAAATACCTGGATGACCCGCAAGTGTCCCATCATGGGTTTGTTTAAGGATGGAAGATCTCATTTGTTGGGGGATATAGAGTTTAGATTTATGGTAAAAAAGACCAGTATTGGAATCTTTCTGACAGTCTATTCCATGTGGTGGTTCATGCTTTAATTCTTTTAATACATCTTCTTCTAAAGGTGTTAGTAAACCTATAATTTTTTCTTTTGGAATGATTTGGTTGATTTGATCTTGAGTGTCTTGATCATGTAGTCTAGAGAGAGCATCGGCTTTGGTATTCAAGTGTCCCGGTCTGTATGTTAAAAGAAAATTGAAACGATCAAAAAATATCGACCATCTTGCTTGGCGTGCAGACAAGGTCTTACTTGTTTTTAGGAATTCAAGATTTTTATGGTCGGTATAAATCTTAAAAGGCAGTTTGGAACCTTCTAATAAATGTCTCCAGTGTTCTAGGGCACGTTTTATAGCAAGAAGTTCTTTATCTCCTATGCTATAGTTTTTCTCAGCGCTAGTCAACATCTTTGAATAGAAAGCAATAGGATGAATCTCAGTCTTGTTCTTATCCTGTTGTGATAATACTGCACCGATACCTGAGTCAGATGCATCAACTTCAAGGATAAATTCCAAATCAAAGTCTGGCATAGCTAGGATGGGTGCTGTTGTAAAATATTCTTTCAACTTGTTGAAAGCATGGCTTGCGGATTCTGTCCACTTAAATCTTTGTTTTTCACTAGTAAGTGCTGTTAATGGTTTAACGATTGAAGAGAAATTTTTAATAAACTTTCTATAAAAATTCGCAAAACCAATGAATCGTTGTACAGATTTTATTGAAGTTGGAGTAGGCCAATTCAAAATTGCTGATACCTTCTCCGGATCCATTTGTATTTTGTTGGGACTGATGATATAACCCAAGAATTTTATTTCTGTGACATGAAAAGAACATTTTTCCAGTTTAGCATATAATTTGTGTTCTTTTAAACGAGTTAGTACCCAGCGTACATGCTTTTCATGTTCCTGTGGTGTTCTAGAATAAATTAGGATGTCATCAAGGTATATTATGACACAAACGTCAATCAGGTCACGAAATATCTCGTTTATAAAAAACTGAAAAGTTGCTGGGGCATTACTCAGACCGAAAGGCATTACGTTATATTGAAAAAGGCCATATCTAGTCCGGAATGCCGTTTTCCATTTGTGACCTTCCTTGATTCTAATCAAATTATAAGCTCCCTTTAAATCTAATTTGGTGTAAATAGTGGCACCAGTTAGACGTTCCAAAAGTTCAGGTATTAAAGGTAAAGGGTATCTGTTTTTTATTGTGATGTTATTCAATGCCCTATAATCAATAATAGGTCTTATGGTACCATCCTTGTTTCTTACTAGAAACATTCCTGCAGCTGCAGGGGATGTGGAGTGTGAAATAAATCCCTTACGTAAATTTTCGTCTAGGTAATTTCTAATATATTGAAGTTCCTCTTGAGAGAGAGGATAGATCTTACCATGAGGGATTTTGGAACCAGGTATTATATCGATAGGGCAGTCAAAATCCCTATGGGGTGGAAGGTTTTCTGCCTCTTTTAAATTAAATACTTCTGCCAAATCCTGATAACACGTGGGTAAACCATTATCAAGTGACGCTATGGTTTGATGTGGGTAACAAGTGTTTGAGCAAAAGGCAGAATCTAATGTTACCTTATTTGAAACCCAATTTATGTTTGGGTTGTGTTTCTTCAACCAAGGATACCCTAGGATGAGAGTATGCTGATGTATGGATATGAGATCAAAAGATAAATATTCGGTGTGTCCCTGGGATGATGTTACAAGCAGGGGAACAGTATGATGTGTAATAGGTCCTTGTTCTATGAATGAACCATCTATTAACTTAATGGACACAGGGTTTTGTTTGCAAATAACTGGTATTTTATTTTTATTTACATAGGTGGAATCAATGTAATTGCCGGATGCTCCTGAATCAATTAATGCCTTGGTTTGGATATTTTTCTGGTCCCACTGTAAAGAAATGGACAAAGTCATATGTGTATCATTTGCAATGCTGTAAATAAAGTCACTGGTTATTGTCTTACCATTCTTTTGTTTTTTTAACAAAGGACAAGTGGATACTGAATGTTCCTTTTGAGCACAGTATAAACAGAGATTTTCCAACCTCCTTCTAATTTTTTCCTCTGGTGGCAGAGGTCCTCTAAGAACTCCAATCTCCATGGGGGTAGCACTGCCATGAGCTCTGTCATGGCTTGTTGTGACTTGGTAAGGTTTTCTGGATGGGGTATCATAAGAGGCCCTCTCTGCTCTCCTTTCTCTCAAACGTCGATCCAAAGAAGTGCTTAATTTGATAAGACCCTCAAGAGTATCTGGGATCTCAAGATGGGAAAGTTCATCTTTGAGTGATTCAGACAACCCCAGACGATATTGATTCTTTAAACTGATTTCATTCCACTGAGAGTCCTCTGCCCACATCTGAAACTCAGTGGTATAATCTTCCACATTTCTCTTACCCTGTTTTAAAGACCTCAATCTCGTTTCAGCATTTATTTGAGTATTTGAGTCTTGATATAGACTAGTCAAAGCAGAAAAAAAAAATCCTGTAATGAATCTAGGATAGGGTTATTGTTTTCAAAAAACCTATTAGCCCAAGTCCTAGGTTCACCTTGTAGGAAAGATATTGTGGTACATACTTTAATCCGCTCAGTGTGATAAGTCTTAGGTCTGAGGGAAAATAATAAGTTACAGGCATTCTTAAATTCCCTGAACTCAGAACGTTTCCCTGAGAAAGGTTGTGGATAATTAATATGAGGTTTAGGTGGATCATGAGGTTTTTGTGAAACATAATCTTTAACTATAGTTTTAAGTGCAGCATTTTCAGTCTGCACTTCAGTCACTGCTCTTGCTAAATAATCAAGTTTGAGATAGACATTATTAAACTCCTTTTTTATTTCATTAGGATCCATAATGGTAAATATTTCAATCAAAAAGGTTTTGATTGTCTTTGGGCCTGATTATTATGTGGTATATTGAGCTTTGTAATTCAGAAAACAAGTATTTTGTGCAATTGTTATAAAGGTTAGCCCTAAAATTAGAGCTTGTTGCTCTTTTTTGTACTAATCAGAAAACAACTTCTATGTAGCCTGATTAGACAATATGAGACATTTAATATATGATGAATTTATGTATTAACTACAAACTTAAGTGTTAATAAAGATAAGGATGTATTAATAAGATGCATATCATATGTTCAATATATATCTAAATGGAAGCCACAGATGGAGTTGAAATACTGACACGGTCTAAATCAGTAATGATAGTAACTAAAATGAACTCCTTTTACTTCACGCAATCACACACATCCTAAAATATTTACAAGTTCAGACACTCCGCAGACACACATTGTTTGTTTGTAATGGATATTGCAGATAATAGGATTTGCCCAATAATTCAGAATGGTGACAACAACATGCAGGTAAGAAGCTTAAAGGCTTTAGTTTTGTTCGTGTACGTTACCACCTTGAGGACCGTGAGTGTTCTCAAGGTGGTAGTGTTCTCACGCTGCCTGTCCGTGTCCGGGACAGGCAGCGTGTGTGAATGCGGCTTACTTCCGGGTAGCGGTAAAAAAGTAGATCCGGCCGTTCAATGATCCAGGCTCGGTAATAACAAAGTTGCGACAAGATCATAAGAGATTCAAAAGGTAGCAAAAGTAAATATTGGAAAGTTACTTTGCACAGGATTCAAGTGATAGGAGACCTGAAATAAGAATAGCTACAACAGAGTAGGTATGACTTCAATAATCAGGCAGTAAATGAATGTTACAGGTAGTCCTTAAATAGGGAGGAGACCACATAGGAGGGGTTGGAGTTAAAGGTATACCACATCCACCTTCATAAGAGCAGACTACAACAGTGCAACTCTCGGCAGGACCCTTTACCCATTTGATCCCTATAATCGTTTTTATATACCACCCATGTTCATAGCGCTGCGGAACCTGTTGGCGCTCTACAAATACCTGATAATAATAATAATAATTATAACTACAATTAATTTTATTAAGCTATTTTTTTTTTCAGATATCCCACGGTTAAGAGATATTACATCAGGTTTTTTTTGGGAATATAGAGAACAAGTCCATCAAAAGCAATGGACTTCATATGAATTTCAGACCTTTTATTTAAAAGAAAAAACATTTATGTCCTGGAGTAATTGATATTTTTCCAGTTATCCAGTTGTCCTCTTCCAGCAGCAATATTGCTAAGTGAGTTATCCCTAACAGTGGCTGAACATGTATACAGCAGTATTCATTTTCTGCTAACACATACTCCTTCAGGTATGACTATAAATCTTACTGAACTATTCCATTAACAGCTAAATAGCAAAGAAAAATGTTTATTTTACTGAACATTCTATACACCTTATCCTGGTGTATTATGACATCATATTTATGACATCACAGTGACTCTATATTTTTACTGGGGCAACAAAGAAAAGCTCCTTATTCTTGTTTTTTCCTGCTTGGAAAGAGTTGATTTTACTGTGAGCCTAGTTATAGTCTAGGAGCAGAATGCTTCAGAGATTTGCTACATTGTTCATAATCTTGTGTGGACTTCTGTGTGTGCAGCTAGCATCAGGTAAGTCACTTGGAGCTATTATTGGTTTCAATTCGGCTTTTTTCCAAGTTAGGCAAAGTAAATTCTCAAATACAATAATGACAGTATAAAGAAATACTATGGGCAAGATTTATCAATTTGCCAATGGACAAGATTCCCAAGTTGAGAACCTTTCCGCACTTAATTGCAAATTTTGGGGCTCATATTTATCATTGCATGTGGGAACACTCATGCAATGCCACCACCCTACCCTCACGCAACCAATTGCATTAGAATAGGGCTTGTCAGTCACCCCGGTCGAATGAATCTGGGAGGATTTTCATCCGCCAACTCCAGTTAAACCACTGCTTCATAAATATCAGTGGCAGGCTCAAATGAGCGAGCATGCAACCAATCAGGGCATTCACCTTGTCATAAATCTTGCCCTATTTGTAATTATTGTTTTAACATACTCTCCTTTTTTAAACACAATTATAAGCATTTGTATATCAAACATATGATATCTAGAGGGTCATGTGAACTATTTTGAAGAAAATACACTATGTGTTGGTTTATTATTGATAAAGTTTCCTTGAATAATACACTTTATTTCTCAAAGTTCTAATGCGTTAAAGGTACAGTAAAGTTAATGATTAAACTTCCATAGATTTGAAAAAGCATGCAATTTTAAACAATTTTCCAATTTACCTTTATTTTCAAAT